>NW_006239436.1:211211-218028 GCF_000226075.1 Solanum tuberosum
CATTCCCCACCTCTCACCCTCACCCCCACCCCAAACGCTTAATGTCACTTTTTTTTCTTTTATAAATAAACCTTTTTTTTCATTTTACCCATTTAACTACCCACTTTTAAATGGGTAATATGAGTTTGACTTGTTTTTTATCCATTTTAAATGAATTGAATACTCAACTCATTTAAGATGGGTACCCATATAAATTACCCATTCTACCATCCCTATCCCTAGTAGGAATCATTTTTTCAATAGTCACTTGTTTCTTTGTCATAAAAAGTAGACTTTCAAGGCAAGAAATGGAACAATGTATTTTCATTTAACTTTGACTTGAAATGAAAAGAAGGTAACCTTGTCCTCATGGTACTCTTCGAAAAATTTTACATGGCTGAGGCACAATCAATAAAAGGGGTGTGCGAGTGCTTCACCCTTAACCAGAGGTCTCGGGTTCGAATCTTGGGTATGGAGAAAATTTTGTTGGGAGCACCACCCCCGAGTGGGCCCTGCAGTGCGCGATCCGAATTTAGTCGGAGCTTCAATATGGACACCGAACACCGGGTGGGAAACCAAAAATATAAAAAAATAAAAGAGGTGTGCGAGGCTCACCCATGATTGACAAGTGGCATTATGGTTCCATAAATATATATTTTTTCAAACTTTTTTCTCTTTCATCATTTTTAATTTTTTTTTGGGTCAAAAGGATATATATATATATAAGGTTAGTTTAGCACAAGAGTGTTATTGTTGCGTGCAACAGAACTGTAAGCAGTTTAGGCCCACATGGGTTCCATCAAAATAGCCATTACAAGATGATAGTTTCCTAGGGAACATAGTTCCTAAAATATCTGCCCGAACAACCTTATATCCAAACATGGGAGGAACTACAAAAAAAGTTGGTGTCCAGCCTTCAGATTTCGCGTCGTGCTTGCTTAATAGGCGTGCCATCCTATTCTACTCTCTAAATATGTGAAGTGGTAATGTTGCCTCCAGCCTCGACATTAGTAACCTGCATTTAGAAATTATGTTAGAGTGAAGAAGGTTGTCATGAGTTAGTATGTGGATTACCTCAGAGGAGTCAATGTTAATATCAATTAGCTTAAAGTTGTGCTCAACAACCAATTGAAGGCCATGTTTGAGGGATCTAAGCTCAGCTAACATAGGGTTATTGCAAGGGGGTTTTGAGGCAAAGAATAGGATCTATTCCCCTTTATCATTTCAAAAGCCACCACCCATGCCACCCTCTCTAATGTTTCTACTCTCTGAACCATCTGTATTGAGCATGAATCTTCCTCGGGGGGGGGGGGGGGTCCATTATACTCGAATCTCAGTAGTGTTGTTGTTATTTTCTTTTTTAGTAGCAATGAGCAGATGGTACTCAGTGGCGTGGTGGAGGGTAGTGTTGAAGTCAACAAGATCTTTCTTGTTCTCGAACAAATTCTTATTCCTAGTAGTCCAATTATTCCAAAAATATTGTGGCAGCAAAATATCCCAAGGGATGTAGTTGTCATACAACTTCCCTTTGGAGGAGTCCCAGAGGATTTTCTAGTTGGTCAGGGTAGAGAAGGAGGGTTTGATCCTGTGGATAGATGATTTCTTGCATTGAACAATCTCCTAAACGGTCTTGGCATTAGCGTAGGTGAATAAGATGTGGTTAGTGTCTTCTCTGTTGTGTCTACGGGTGGAGCAAGAGCTGGGGACATTTAGACAAATACTATGCAGAGGTTATAAGAGGTGGGGAGTCCGTGGTGATGCATTAACCAGAGAAAGGTTTTGATTTTATTGGGGGCAGGGGGTTCCCCAAATCCAGTCAAAATCTTTAAGGTTATTACTTCCTAGGATGGGGTGGCTTTGATTCTAGATAAGGTGGTAGGCACTTTTGGTGGTGAAGGTGCCATTACTGGAAAGGTCCCAAACAAGCTTGTTGTGTCTGTTATTGTTGAAGATTGAGGGATGCTCAATGATACTGGCCCTTAGGTCTTTAGGGAGGTGAATCCATTTCCCAAGTCCCGTTGTTAATGACCTCATTAACTTTGAGGTTGTCTTCCCCAAGAGGGAGGGAGCCTTGGATCAAACTCCTAATGGAGTTTGAAGAGGGAGCCACTTGTCATTGTAGAAGTTGATTTTGTTTCGATTATGCACAGTCCACCTATGGCCCTCCGTAGAGTCTTTCCAACCTTCCAAGACACATTTCCAGATCCTAAAGATTGGTCTCTTCCTCCAATTTTGGTCAGGTCTGGAGTACTTACTAATCAACACATTTCCCCAAAGGCTGGTAGGGTTATGGTATAACCACCAAGCGAGGTTGGTGTAGAGGGCCTTGTTTTTTTTTTTATCTCACTCTGAATGCCAAGACCTTCATTTTTTTTCTTGCAAGTAAGGATGTTTCAGTTGAACATGTGGGTTATTTTCTTCTGCTCCCCAAATAAAGTTCCTCTAAATTCTATCTATGATAATGAGAATCTTTGAAGGAAACTTAGTGAATTGCATAACATAGTTGGGGATGCTTCCAAATGAGGCTTTAGTAAAGATAGTTCTGCCACACATTCAGAAATTTGGATTTCCAGACAGCAAGTCTGTTGTTCATGCTATCTATGATGAATCAGAAATCACCATTTATAGGTCTCCTATGAAAGATGGGAAACCCAAGGTATTCCCTGAAAGAGGTACTAGCATGAATGTTGCTGACACCCAATTTTGATCGACCTTTAACCCTTTTTTGGGAATGCTATTCAATTAAATACGTCTTTTAAAATATGTCGAGTTTAAAAGTTTAATCGATTTTGTCTAAAATTATACATTTTAAGTATGCATGCATTATAAAATTATCGTAAATATTATTAAAATATTTCTAATATTATCAGTAAAAACTCAAAATAATTATTATATTAAAGTTTAAGTGATTTTTATTATATAAAATGTTATAATATTTTGTAATACTTTAATTTGATAGCATTTCTTTAATTTCCCTCAAAATCATTTAAATGTTAGCCTACTTTATTCTAATTTCTTTCAATTCTAGCCACTTCAATTTCAATTTCATTTCAATAGTAGTCACCCTTTTCATTTCAATTCTAGCCAATTTATTGCAATGTTAGCCTTTCCATATCCAATCCAATCTGATTTGTAGATTTCATCTCTTAATCCTAACCGTCCATCCTTTAAATTAAATCCTAGCCGCTCAACTAAATGGATCCAATGGTCCAGATTTATTAAGCCCTCCATTCCTATTATAATCTAAAGACCCCAACCCTAAAACAATTTTCACTCTCTTCTTCCTCTCCTCTCTCTATCTCTATGAAGCCGCCCCCTCTCTCTCTCTCTCCCTCTCTTCTTCTCCGACGGAGGAGCAGCAACGCGAGGACCAGCAGGCACTGGCCGCCTCCGTTCCCTTTTTCTGGTGGACAGCAGCAATGACGCTGCTCCAAGCAGCAACCAGCTGGCGACAACAACAGCAACAGCTGCGACCAGGCAGCAGTTCCAGCCGGCGAGGACGAACAACAGCGAGCAGCAACCAGCGGTGCACCGACTGGGCGGCAACAGCTCCGGCGAAGCCTTTTTCTCCAGAAATTTCGAGTTTATTTAAGACGGATCTTGACAGATCCGTCCAGGTTTGCTTCCTTTCCGATTCATTATTTTAATTTGTTTATCATTTATTATTATTATTATTATTGGCTTGATTATGGAGTTCATGATTCCGAGACATGCGATTATTTTGTGTAGAGAATCGTTAATCATTAGGGAATTTCACATAGTCTTTGTTGCTTTCTGAATTCCTAAATTGATGTCTTCGATTAAAATTGCATTGTAGTATGATACTCGTTCAAATTTGCTGGATCTGTTGATTTTCCTTGATGTTCTCTTGTTTGCCATCTTTAGATTGTGGCGATTTGTTTTATTATGGTATTTAGTATTAGTAGAATTAGTGATCAAATCTGCATTTTTCTCAATTATCTCCATTATTTTTCTTTTCTCTTATTGTTTTAACTATGACATTATTGATTCAGTGGTATATTTATTGGTGCTAGTGTCTTGAGTATATAAATTTAGATGGCAAGTATATATTAGAATATGCTAACTTATCACTATTATAACTTATTGTGGGCTGCATATTTATTTTCTTTCCTTTAAGGTAGTCGTCCCACTTTTACTTGATTTTATTTTATTGCAATATTTTCTGCTAATTGATTCATGTTTCCTTAATTAAAATTGACAGATTCTTATTTGTTTATATTTGGTTAAATAAATCTGTTTTGATTTCCTTTTGCATAAGGAAAATATTTTAAGTGATCCCTCTTCCCTTAAATACATATTAGACTTGATTCCTTACTTACTTATTTTAGGAAAATTAATTTTACAGATTTAGCTCTCTTTGTTAAGGAAATCTTGTGATCTGTAATTGCTCCTCATTAATTATTTTTCCTTTGGCATGATCCCTCCCTAACTATAAAAAGAGACATCCCCTCATTATTTTAGGGGCAGACATTCGAACAAGAAAAAAGAAGAAGAAGAAAATACTCTCTACTAAAAAGAATTAAGTGCTTTCGGTTAAAACAAAAGTTCCTCTCTGTGTTGCTGTTTTGCTGTGTTCGGGTCGTTTTTGGATTAAGTATAGGTCTTCATTGCTGATCATTATATTTTGCGTAATCGACCATGGTTTACCATACGCGATCAAATGACGCTCTTCCTTCTCTTCCAAATGAGAACCACAAAGGGAAGAGGAAAGCGACAAATGAGAAGGTTATGAGTAAGACTATTGAAAAGAAGCATCTTTCAGACAAGTTGGTCTCAAGCCTGTAAAAGAAAATAAAGGAATTAGAAGAAGAATTGTCTGATATGCGCGGGTGGGCCAAGATGTTACTCTCTGTCAATCCCACTCTGGAGACAAACATAGATAAGTCGCCTATCACAAGTCAAGCCACTCTCCAAGATAATCCTCCACTCACTCACCCTATTTCTCATCCTCCACCAACTTACCCCACTTCTCAAAATCAACCAAGCTCCATTCAAATGCCTCCAAAGAACACTCACTTTCCAAATGACCCATATCCTCCTCAACATCATGCTTATGCTTCCAGACCTCCATATCTTACTCCGAGTCTGCCGAGTCCTCCCTTACAAGCTCCTCAATATCAAACACCTCTACACCAAGTCCCTTGGTATTGTGCGCCACTCATACCATATCAAATCCCTTCATATCAAATGCCTCCATATCAAAAGCCTATTTATCCTGTTCACAATGTCAAAATCCTCACTCAAAAACATATTTGCAAAAATCTATTCAATGTTGAGAAAAGGCCCATCAAAATTTACACTCCTTTGACGGAGCCTATAGATCAATTCTATGAAAAGTTGAGGCTTGCTAGTCATATCGCTCCTATCAGTGAAATAAGTATGATTACACGTGCAAGGTGGATTGAACGCTCTAAGGTTTGCGCTTATCACTCAGGGATGAAAGGACATACCATAGAAGAATGTCGTGATCTGAAAGACAAGATTCAGCAATTGATTGATAACAAGATCATATGCTTGGAAGACTTTGCACCAAAGAAATCCCAACAGAAAACATGTTGAAGGTCATTTGAAGCACTTTCCAATAAAAGCTTATGCCATTTAAGCTTAAGTTCTCTACATTTATGTTTCGTCAAGTTCTGACAAGGAAGGTACCCATGTTAGCATATGGGCAATAAAGTTTGGTCAGAATCTATCTTTTGGTTGTGGCTATATGCTCTGTTTAATGTCTTGAATTAGGCTCTCTGTATTTGGAACTACGTCAGACCTGATTCCCGTTTAAGAGGGGATACGTACGCGCTCCTATGGAGTTCGGTCTTATAATAATAAAAAATTCCATTTTCCCTTTTTGAATGCTAACTGGGGCAATTTTTTTGAGAAGGTCTCAAAATTTCACGACAATCAAGCTACAGTTTACGTCCAAAATCAGAAATTCTACACTGGGGCAGAAAATTTTGAGGAGGACCTCAAAATTTTCGACAACATTACAAAGGACATACGAGCAGACATCAGAGGAGCATATTATGCCGAATCAGGGATATAGATCAACCTCCCCTTTAACTAATTATTTTCTTTGAATGCAGAAAAGACAAGTACATATACAAGAAGCAACTTCAACACCACTTGAAGGATCAATGTGTCGATATATCCGATAATTTGTTATTCAATGGTATTCCGTCCTTTCAATAGGAAGAGTGATGAAGCTACATTATTCAGAGCTCGAAAATCACCAACAAATGACACGTTGACATTCCAATAATGGGAAGGACCAAACTACTCTATACTGAGCCCAAATCACCAGTCAAATGGCATACTATCCTTCCGACATGATAAAGGACAGAGTTATTTTGAGCCCGACAATCGTCAATCAATGATACCCTATCCTTCTAATCAGACAAAAGGATCAGACTACTCCATATCAAGCCCGACAAATCAACATTCAACTACACCCACTCCTTACAATAGGACGAAGGGTCAAAGCTACAATATTCTGAACTCGAAGATTGTCAACAAACGACACTTGACCCTGCTAATAAGGCGAAGGTTCAAGATATTTTATGCCCACAATCAATTATCGCATGAGCCCGAAAACTATATTATGCCCGGAGATTACATTGTGCTCGAGATTGCATTTGTGCCCGAGGATTACATTATTACATGTGCCCGAGAATTGCATGTGCCCGAGATTGCATTGAGCCCAAATTGCATGTGCCCGAAATTGCATTGAGCCCGAATTTCATGTGCCCGAAATTGCATTGTGCCCGAGATTGCATTGAGCCCGAGATTGCATTTTGCCCGATATTGCATGTGCCCGAGAATT
>NW_006239436.1:218134-225962 GCF_000226075.1 Solanum tuberosum
TCAACAGATGCCCGAATTACAGATACGCTTTCTTTACTCATTACTCATATTCCTAAGGCATCACGGCCTAAAGGCATCATTTTTCATGGCCTGCGGACATCATATCATGGCCTAAGGATTTACTTTCTGCTTATCATGATCCAAAGGTGTCATAGTCTAAAGGCATCATTTTCATGGCCCGCAGACAACATTTTCATGACCTAAGGATATAATTTTTGCGTATCATGGCCCTAGACATCATAGCCTAAGACATCATTTTCATAGTCTTATGACAAACATGATTGTCGATATGGGAAATTGCATCATGTTTACCTTTATCATTTGTTTGATATATTTGCTCTAATAATATTATAAGCTACAGATTTGCAGAGACTAACATTTTGCAGGCAAGATCAATCTTTCTCTCGGCTACAATTATCGTGCTTACGTCTATCGCAACAAAGGCGATATCATTCTCTCTGTTACTCATATTACCGTCTTTCATTTAACCCTTGGCTACTTATATTACTGCTTCTAATTGGATTTTGCACTCTTAAATCGGAAACCTCTCTGTCATGCGTTTCTCGCTACTCTAATGTTATCCATTCAAGCCAATAGCGTTTCGTTTGTATACCGTACCGCTCTTTCAATTTTTAGGAGTCTCGTTTACTCCTAAATCTAGAACTACACACGACCTGATTCTCGTATAACCAGAGATATGTAGGCGGCTTAATACCAAAATTTCGGTCGTACCCTTTTTCAACCTTATATCATTTCAATTGATCCCACTGACATTTATCGTCGATTGGACAAAATCGGCTACTAAGTCAACGTTGGTTGCTTGACAATTCATCCTTCATTCCCAAGCAACCAAGGGGCAGTTGTTGACACCCAATTTTGACCAACCTTTAACCCTTTTTTGGAATGCTATTCAATTAAATACGTCTTTTAAAATATGTTGAGTTTAAAAGTTTAATCGATTTTGTCTAAAATTATACATTTTAAGTATGCATGCATTATAAAATTATCGTAAATATTATTAAAATATTTCTAATATTATCAGTAAAAACTCAAAATAATTATTATATTTAAGTTTTAGTGATTTTTATTATATAAAATGTTTTAATATTTTGTAATACTTTAATTTGATAGCATTTCTTTAATTACCCTCAAAATCATTTAAATGTTAGCCTACTTCATTCTAATTTCTTTCAATTCTAGCCACTTCAAATCCAATTTCATTTCAATAGTAGTCACCCTTTTCATTTCAATTCTAGCCAATTTATTGCAATTTTAACCTTTCCATATCCAATCCAATCTGATTTGTAGATTTCATCTCTTAATCCTAACCGTCCATCCTTTAAATTAAATCCTAGCCGCTCATCTAAATGGATCCAATGGTCTAGATTTATTAAGCCCTCCATTCCTATTTTTATCTAAAGACCCCAACCCTAAAACAATTTTCACTCTCTTCTTCCTCTCCTCTCTCTCTCTATGCAGCCGCCCCCTCTCTCTCTCCCTCTCTTGGTCTCCGACGGCGAAGCACCGACACAAGGACTAGCAGATACTGGCCGCCTCCGTTCCCTTTTTCTGGTGGACAGCAGCAATGACGCTGCTCCAAGCAGCAACCAGCGGTGCTCCATCGCTGGCATCAGCTCTAGCAACAGCAACAGCTGCGACCAGGCAGCAGTTCCAGCCGGTGAGGACGAAAAACAGCGAGCAGCAACCAGCGATGCTCCGACTGGGCGGCAACAGCTCCGGCGTAGCCTTGTTCTCCAGAAATTTCGAGTTTATTTAAGACGGATCTTAACAGATCCGTCCAGGTTTGCTTCCTTTCCGATTCATTATTTTAATTTGTTTATCATTTATTATTATTATTATTATTATTGGCTTGATTATGGAGTTCATGATTCCGAGACATGCGATTATTTTGTGTAGAGAATCGTTAATCATTGGGGAATTTCACATAGTCTTTGTTGCTTTCTGAATTCCTAAATTGATGTCTTCGATTAAAATTGCATTGTATTATGATACTCGTTCAAATTTGCTGGATCTGTTGATTTTCCTTGATGTTCTCTTGTTTGCCATCTTTAGATTGTGGCGATTTGTTTTATTATGGTATTTAGTATTAGTAGAATTAGTGATCAAATCTGCATTTTTCTCAATTATCTCCATTATTTTTCTTTTCTCTTATTGTTTTAACTATGACATTATTGATTCAGTGGTATATTTATTGGTGCTAGTGTCTTGGGTATATAAATTTAAATGGCAAGTATATATTAGAATATGCTAACTTATCACTATTATAACTTATTGTGAGCTGCATATTTATTTTCTTTCCTTTAAGGTAGTCGTCCCACTTTTACTTGATTTTATTTTATTGCATTCATTTCTACGAATTGATTCATGTTACCTTAATTAAAATTGACAGATTCTTATTTGTTTATATTTGGTTAAATAAATCTGTTTTGATTTCCTTTTGCATAAGGAAAATATTTTAAGTGATCCCTCTTCCCTTAAATACATATTAGACTTGATTCCTTACTTACTTATTTTAGGAAAATTAATTTTACAAATTTAGCTCTCTTTGTTAAGGAAATTTTGTGATCTGTAATTGCTCATCATTAATTATTTTTCCTTTGGCATGATCCCTCCCTAACTATAAAAGGAGACATCCCCTCATTATTTTAGGGGTAGACATTTGAACAAGAAAAAAGAAAGAAAGAAGAAAATACTCTCTACTAAAAAGAATTAAGTGCTTTCGGTTAAAACAAAAGTTCCTCTCTGTGTTGCTATTTTGCTGTGTTCGGGTCGTTTTCAGATTAAGTATAGGTCTTCATTGCTGATCATTATATTTTGCGTAATCGGTTAGTTCTATTCCACTTGTTTGTTTGTTTTTTTGTTTTCTACTATATGCTATTTTTAATGTTGTTGTATGAATAAAATAAAAAGGAGGCATCCGGGTTAGTTCTCTTCACCCATCTCTTCTATGTGATATATTTGTGTGTTTTTGCTTTAAATGATTGTGAGTCTACATGCATATGAAACAATAATTTTACTGCACATATTCATTTTTTTCTTGCATACGGCTGTATTTTTCTTGCTTTAGCAGGGATCTTGACCTTAAAGTTGAGGGTTTTTGAAGAGTCGCCTTGGAGAAGATGTCGATGAACTGTAGTTTGCTTATTTTTGTATTTCTTGTTTTATTTTTTATCTCGTTCTGTAATAATGTTGTGGTAACTCTAACTCTCTAATATTATATGAAATGTATTTGGGGGATCGCCTAAGGGAAAGGGTGATTTATGTGCTAATTGCTACTTATGTTGAGTCTATTTGTGTCGCGATAATAACTGGCCCATAAAACTGTTTTAACATGTTAGATTAAAACATAGTTTATCACATGCTAAATAACTAATGGAATAAATATGCTATTTGCCTTATTAACGCCTTAGACTATTATGCAAGCATGCTAGAAAATATCAAATGAATAAATTGCATAATTAATCTCATTCATTAACTCTATTGAAATCACTTACCTTCGAATCAATTTGTTAATATTTTATTATTGTTATATCCTATTGTCTAACCTAATTTAACAAATCTCGTATGTGAGCATGTAATTAAGCCTGTCCATACTTAGAATTATTCCCGTAGGAATTACTTCAGCATTTTAATTAAGCAGTTGTTGTTAATAATACACTAGTCTCAGCATGTTAATGAAATTAAAAGGAGTAAAATCTGAATCATTTAAATATCGATCTGTCCTAATTGCTATATGTTAACGCGAGTTTTAATTTCCAGCATGCGCACACTTAGATATCATGCCTATAGGAGCTATATAATTTTCAATCTTTCACACTTAGAAATCATGCTCATAGGGCCTAACTAATAACATCGTGGTATTTAAATATTTTAAGGAATTTCAGCATGTTTTAATAACTTAAGCTGATTAGTTTACTAATCTAGTTCAATTAACTTTAGATGGCTAGATAAATTTCAGCATGGTAATCAGTTGATTTAATGTTAATCACTTAGATATCATGTCTATAGGCTCGTGATTTTTTTTTCTGCATGTTAATATCATTAGAAGAATTAAAATCTGTCTTAATTTGCTGGCTGCCCTAATTAAATTTTGTTTGATAATTATTTTTGCATTTAAGCATTTTTATGGCACTTAAAATCAACCATTTTTTTTTTTGCATGAACTTGTTACTATAAATATTACCTTAATTATAAATCTGCTCGAATTATCAACTCTCGCATTAATCAACTATTGCTTAAAATAAGCTGATTCATTTTAGTATGTTAATTAATAGCAATCTAATTCGTTACTGCCCTAAAAAATATTTCGGCATTTGCAATAACTTTTTTGCCACTTTTAACATCAGTCCATTATTATTTCTGTACTTGTAACAATTTGCTGCTTCCCTTAATTAAATAATTATGTTGTCAATACATGTTTGTATGCACACACACTTAGCATGAATCCTTTCACTCCATTTGTATCTGCTAGCATGATAAAAAAAATCTAGAGGCCAACTTGAGATTTTACGTGCTACATGAAGGTTCTATTTGTTTGACTTGATGTCCAGGTGGGCCTATTATATTTTGTTTTGTCTACACCCACCATAATAGTAGTCCAATGCCTCTTGAACCTTAAGCGAGGAAGTTAGACACTTTTTAAAGACGTAAAGCATGCGGTGGCGGGGTAGGGGTAGTTTAGGCCCTATGAATATGATGACATTGACTCAGGCTTAAAGCGACAAACTTCGGTTTTGTCAGTCCCTACACGAAAGCCTATAATAAAAAAATAAAGTCGAGTGCTGATCTTAAAGTCCTTCAGAGTTTCCCTTTCCTTCTCCCTTTAATATGATTATAATAATTATATGTATTTGGAGTAGTTTAATAAAAAATAAAAAATTGATTAGCCTAGTTGATTTTGTAATTTCTGTCTTCTCGCTTATCTTCTATAAATGTTTCATGTTTAATATATATTTAATGTTATCACTTAGCTTTTCCTGTTTAAATTAAATAATAAATAAATAAATTGATTTTAATTGTTTAATATTAGTTAGCAATCATGTTTAATAAATAACTAGTAAAATGAAGTGACCTTATTTGCTATTTGTAACCCCTACATAAATTGTATGAGATACGGTCGGGATCCACATTTGTGGACCTCGAGGAATGCCTAATACCTTCCCCTCGAGGTAATTTTAACCCTTACCCGATCTCTGGTTCGTTGACCTTAGTTAGATTTATCTAGGTTAGATAGGTGTCCTAACGCGCCTTAATTTGTTAGGTGACAACTCTTCAATCCTCCAAAGCCAAAAGAGTTGTTAGGTCGTGCATTCAAAAGGAAGGTCCGTTTTGCGAAAAACGGGGCGCGACAGAATGGCGACTCTGCTGGGGATATTAGGTTCTAACCATTACGTGTTTCGTGCTTATGTGGGGTTTACTTTATCTGTCATTTCATTGTTTGTATGGTTATTGCCATGTCTAATTAAGTTTTACTTTCCTTGTTTACTCTCTTTTCTTAAATATTGTTATTTCCATGTTTAGTCCTTTTCCCTCTCCCTTATTGTTTATTTTCATGTTTCACCCTTTTCCCTTTTCCCTTATTTGGATATTTTCATGTTTAATCTCATACCTTTTTTCTTATTTGCCTGATTATTCAATATTTGTCTATTCATTTCCTTTTACTTTTGCATGTATTTATTTACTCGCTTATTTACCACTTTTCATAAACTGTTTATGTGTTACTATTTTCCATCTAAGTGTTAAATGTTACTGCTTTGATAAATTGTCATTCCGCTCATACTTCCCTCAATTGGGACCCTATTCTTTTTTTTTATTTTGTTACCGTGATGTTGTGCCTTTGCACCTCTCACAACTACTCTATTTCTCTTCAAATATCCAATTATAGAGAGTCGGCATATGCGTGGACGGAACGGATAGTTTTACTACCGAGAAACCACGAGCCTTCTAGCATAGAATCCTTTTCAAGTCCGTGTCAGGCCAACTTTTAGAAATCTTAGTTAGGTGATACATGATGCATAAGCCATAGGTCGTTTGACCCTTGGCGTCATTTCACATAATTAGTAGCCACCTTATCGTCTAAGGGGCCCCAACACCCTTTAGACAAATTGCATAATTATGTGTCAATGTGATCACGTTGATTAAATTAAGCCAAACTTTGCCAAAATGGAGTTTAGAAATTGTTTGTTGTTTTATTTGCAGAGTCATGGATGCTTTCAACTCCCCAAAACCGCAAATGGTCGTAGATGTAAACTATAAGCTAAGGAGCTGGTGGATTGATCTTAAGAGGGATCGCGAAAGAGAGATTCGTCAACTGTTGGGCGGTCTTACCTACCTCATCTTTGTCATACCAAACCTGACCTGATTAGGGCCTTGCTAGAATTTTGGGACCCTGTGAGGATGGTCTTCAAATTTGTAGATTTTTGACTTGGCACCAACGATTGAAGAGATAAGTGGTTTCATCGACCTGCCATACCACGAGTGTGAAATGATGGTACCCTATAAGCCATCATCGAGGGAGTTTCTAAAAAGTCTGGGAATGAAGTCAAATCCAACTTTGCTTTCTCTAGACCTTGGGTGGATTCATTTCGACTTTCTGTATTCACGTTTTGGCTAAGATGATAGTTATTACTCTTTTATTGATGAGTTCGAATGCTCCATCGAGGAATGGGAAACATATCGCCTAAATGCCTTTGCCATTGCCCTATTAGGATCCCTGGTTTTTCCTTAGATAAGGGGAAAGATTGACACACGCTTGGGTTATGTGGTTCGAGATTTAGCCCCAAGAGAGGGCGAACCTAGGAAAACCCTAGTACCCATGATCTTGGCGGAAATAATGAGGAGTCTGTCAGCATGCGTCGATGGTCGAATGTTTTTCGAGGGATGCAACATTTTGCTGCAATTATGGGCTATTGAACACTTCTACATATGCTCTGACGCGATAGACATCTTTCTTGGTTATGGCAACAAGATTGGTAATCATCCAAGAAGAATGTTAGCTTTCACCGCCCCCGCAGGATTCGTGGACTGGCAAATATTTTTGACAGAACTCGAGAGTCGCCACATCAATGGAAGCTCCATTGCTTGTCCACCCTTCATGTAATAGTAAGAGGCGATGACCGATACTTCGTTGAGCTTATTGGCTTAAATGGCGTTCAACCATACACTCCTCTTCGAGTACTTCGCCAATTTGGGCGAACTCAGGTAATACCACTCCGGTATGACATGGAGCAGTTAAAGTATGAATTTGGATTAGATAAACCACAAGTCCACAACATACTTCGAAGATGGGAGCGGGTGTTGACCATTCCTATGGGTGCACTTATGCACACGTGAGTATTACATATGGATCCTAAAGGAGGTCAAAGACAGAGAAGTGAGTGGGGAAGGATACTATGGGCTCACTGATGAAAGGGAAAACATATGGGCACGCAACGTATTGAAGATCAAGAATGAAGTCACTCCCTATACAAGAAGTCAATTGGCGCCAAGCTCTTGGAACCAATATCTTCAAGATTTTCAGAATTTAGGATGACTTTTCCCATTTGTTACCCCTTTCCCTTAGTTTATTTCAGTTTTTTGTTTTCCAATTATTATGTTTTGTTTGGATTTTATAATAAATAAAGTTTGTTTATTTCCTTTAATCTAACTCCAATTGGCAAATAAGGCTTGATTAATTATTGTGCATCACTTATATGTCGTCTTAGGCCTACCTCTGGCTCAACGAGGCTCCTTGCATTTAGGGCGTTTATCTTAAAGTAGTGTGCTTTCTTTCTCAATTAATGCAACACTCTAACTTGGGTTTTCTTTT
>NW_006239436.1:226038-228122 GCF_000226075.1 Solanum tuberosum
TGAGAAGGTTATGAGTAAGACTATTGAAAAGAAGCATCCTTTAGAGGAGTTGGACTAAAGCCTGAAAAAGAAAATAAGGGAATTAGAAGAAGAAGTGTCTGATATGCGCGGGTGGGCCAAGATGTTACTCTCTGTCGATCCCACTTTGGAGACAAACATAGATAAGTCGCCTATCACTAGTCAAGCCACTCTCCAAGATAATCCTCCACTCACCCTATTTCTCATCCTCCACCAACTTACCCCACTTCTCAAAATCAACCAAGCTCCATTCAAATGCCTCCAAAGAACACTCACTTTCCAAATTACCCATATCCTCCTCAACATCATGCTTATGCTTCCAGACCTCCATATCTTACTTCGAGTCTGCCGAGTCCTCCCTTACAAGCTCCTCAATATCAAACACCTCTACACCAAGTCCCTTGGTATTGTGCGCCGCTCATACCATATCAAATCCCTTCATAACAAATGCCTCCATATCAAAAGCCTATTTATCCTGTTCACAATGTCAAAATCCTCACCCAAAAACATATTCGCAAAAATCTATTCAATGTTGAGAAAAGGCCCATCAAATTTTACACTCCTTTGACGGAGCCTATAGATCAATTCTATGAAAAGTTGAGGCTTGCTGGTCACATCGATCCTATCAGTGAAATAAGTATGATTACACGTGCAAGGTGGATTGAACGCTCTAAGGTTTCCGCTTGTCACTCAGGGATGAAAGGACATACCATAGAAGAATGTCGTGATCTGAAAGACAAGATTCAGCAATTGATTGATACCAAGATCATATGCTTGGAAGACTTTGCACCAAAGAAATCCCAACAGAAAACATGTTGAAGGTCATTTGAAGCACTTTCCAATAAAAGCTTATGCCATTTAAGCTTAAGTTCTCTACATTCATGTTTCGTCAAGTTCTGACAAGGAAGGTACCCATGTTAGTATATGGGCAATAAAGTTTGGTCAAAATCTATCTTTTGGTTGTGGCTATATGCTTTGTTTAATGTCTTGAATTAGGATCTCTGTATTTGGAACTACGTCAGACCTGATTCCCGTTTAAGAGGGAATACGTAGGCGCTCCTATGGAGTTCGGTCTTATCATAATAAAAAATTCCATTTTCCCTTTTGACTGCTAACTGGGGCAGAATTTTTGAGAGGGTCTCAAAATTTCCATCAGAAAGACATTTTCTTGCAAGTGATGATATTGAAGCAGAATTTTCTGCAGGGAACTCAAAATTCCTGCAAAAGCATTTCGTCGCACAAATTAATAACTGGGGCAGAATTTTTGAAAGGGTTTCAAAAATTCCTTCAAAAACATATTTTGTTGCAAATCAAGACTAGGATAAAAATTTGAGAGGATCTCAAAATTTCACAACAATCAAGCTACAGTCTACGTCCAAAATCAGAAATTCTACACTGGGGCAGAAAATTTTGAGGAGGACCTCAAAATTTTCGACAACATTACAAAGGACCTACGAGCAGACATTAGAGGAGCATATTATGCTGAATCAGGGATATAGATCAACCTCCCCTTTAACTAATTATTTTTCTTTGAATGCAGAAAAGACAGGTACATATACAAGAAGCAACTTCAACACCACTTGAAGGATCAATGTGTCGATATATCCGACAATTTGCTAATCAATGGTATTATGTCCTTTCAATAGGAAGAGTGATGAAGCTACATTATTCAGAGCTCGAAAATCACCAACAAAAGACACGTTGACATTCCAACAATGGGAAGGACCAAACTACTCTATACTGAGCCCTAATCGCTAATAAACGGCGCCCTATCCTTCTGACAAGATAAAAGGACCAAGCTATTTTGACCCCGACAATTGCAGATTAATGGTACCCTACCCTTCCAATCAGACAAAAGGATCAAAATACTCCATATCAAGCCCGACAAATCAACATTCAACTACACCCACTCCTTACAATAGGACGAAGGGTCAAAGCTACAATATTCCGAATTCGTCAACAAATGACACTCAATCCTTTCAATAAGGCGAAAGTCTATGCCTCCAATCAACTATTGCATGTGCCCGAAGATTGCATTATGCCCGATATTGCATGTGCCCGAGAAT
>NW_006239436.1:228300-228525 GCF_000226075.1 Solanum tuberosum
GCCCGAAAACTATATTATGCCCGGAGATTACATTGTGCTCGAGATTGCATTTGTGCCCGAGGATTACATTATTACATGTGCCCGAGAATTGCATGTGCCCGAGATTGCATTGTGCCCGATATTGCATGTGCCCGAGATTGCATTCTGCTCGAGATTGCATTGTGCCAGAGATCTGCATGTGCCCGAGAATTATATCATCTGCATGTGCCCGAGATTGCATTGTTC
>NW_006239436.1:228625-241405 GCF_000226075.1 Solanum tuberosum
CAATTAAATACGTCTTTTAAAATATGTCGAGTTTAAAGGTTTAGTCGATTTTGTCTAAAATTATACATTTTAAGTATGCATGCTTTATAAAATTATCGTAAATATTATTAAAATATTTCTAAAATTATCAGTAAAAACTCAAAATAATTATTATATTAAAGTTTAAGTGATTTTTATTATATAAAATGTTATAATATTTTGTAATACTTTAATTTGATAGCATTTCTTTAATTTCCCTCAAAATCATTTAAATGTTAGCCTACTTTAATCTAATTTCTTTCAATTCTAGTCACTTCAATTCCAATTTCATTTCAATAGTAGTCACCCTTTTCATTTCAATTCTAGCCAATTTATTGCAATTTTAACCTTTCCATATCCAATCCAATCTGATTTGTAGATTTCATCTCTTAATCCTAACCGTCCATCCTTTAAATTAAATCCTAGCCGCTCATCTAAATGGATCCAATGGTCCAGATTTATTAAGCCCTCCATTCCTATTTTAATCTAAAGACTCCAACCCTAAAACAATTTTCACTCTCTTCTTCCTCTCCTTTCTCTCTCTCTATGCAGCCTCCCCTTCTCTCTCTCTCTCCCTCTCTTCTTCTCCGACGAAGGAGCAGCAACGCGAGGACCAGCAGGCACTGGCCGCCTCCGTTCCCTTTTTCTGGTGGACAACAGCAATGACACTGCTCCAAGCAGCAACCAGCGGTGCTCCATCGCTGGCATCAGCTCCAGCTGGCGACAACAACAGCAACAGCTGCGACCAGGCAGCAGTTCCAGCCGGCAAGGACGAACAACAGCGAGCAGCAACCAACGGTACTCCAACTGGGCGGCAACAGCTCCGGCGAAGCCTTTTTCTCTAGAAATTTTGAGTTTATTTAAGACGGATCTTGACAGATCCGTCCAGGTTTGCTTCCTTTCCGATTCATTATTTTAATTTGTTTACCATTTATTATTATTATTATTATTGGCTTGATTATGGAGTTCATGATTCCGAGACATGCGATTATTTTGTGTAGAGAATCGTTAATCATTAGGGAATTTCACATAGTCTTTGTTGCTTTCTGAATTCCTAAATTGATGTCTTCGATTAAAATTGCATTGTATTATGATACTCGTTCAAATTTGCTGGATCTGTTGATTTTCCTTGATGTTCTCTTGTTTGCCATCTTTAGATTGTGGCGATTTGTTTTATTATGGTATTTAGTATTAGTAGAATTAGTGATCAAATCTTCCTTTTTCTCAATTATCTCTATTATTTTCCCTTTTTCTCAATTATCTCCATTATTTTCCTTTTCTCTTATTGTTTTAACTATGACATTATTGATTCAGTGGTATATTTATTGGTGCTAGTGTCTTGAGTATATAAATTTAGATGGCAAGTATATATTAGAATATGCTAACTTATCACTATTATAACTTATTGTGGGCTGCATATTTATTTTCTTTCCTTTAAGGTAGTCGTCCCACTTTTACTTGATTTTATTTTATTGCATTATTTTCTGCTAATTGATTCATGTTGCCTTAATTAAAATTGACAGATTCTTATTTGTTTATATTTGGTTAAATAAATCTGTTTTGATTTCCTTTTGCATAAGGAAAATATTTTAAGTGATCCCTCTTCCCTTAATTACATATTAGACTTTGATTCCTTACTTACTTATTTTAGGAAAATTAATTTTACAGATTTAGCTCTCTTTGTTAAGGAAATCTTGTGATCTGTAATTGCTCCTCATTAATTATTTTTCCTTTGGCATGATCCCTCCCTAACTATAAAAAGAGACATCCCCTCATTATTTTAGGGGCAGACATTCGAACAAGAAAAAAGAAAGAAAGAAGAAAATACTCTCTACTAAAAAGAATTAAGTGCTTTCGGTTAAAACAAAAGTTCCTCTCTGTGTTGCTATTTTGCTGTGTTCGGGTCGTTTTCGGATTAAGTATAGGTCTTCATTGCTGATCATTATATTTTGCGTAATCGGTTAGTTCTATTCCACTAGTTTGTTTGTTTTTTGTTTCACATATGCTATTTTTAATGTTGTGTATGAATAAAATAAAAAGGAGGCATCCGGGTTAGTTCTCTTCACCCATCTCTTCTATGTGATATATTTGTGTGTTTTGCTTAAATGATTGTGAGTCTACATGCATATGAAACAATAATTTTACTGCGCATATTCATTTTTTCTTGCATACGGATGTATTTTTCTTGCTTTAGCAGGGATCTTGACCTTAAGTTGAGGGTTTTGAAGAGTCGCCTTGGAGAAGATGTCGATGAACTTTAGTTTGCTTATTTTTGTATTTCTGTTCTATTTTTTATCTCGTTCTGTAATAATGTTGTGGTAACTCTAACTCTCTAATATTATATGAAATGTATTTGGTGGATCGTCTATAGGGGGAGAGGGGAATTACGTGCTAAATATTTTACTTATTTATGTCATTTACGTGTGAGTGCTATAAAATCTGCTTAGGTGTAAATCCTGTGAGGCATGCAAGCATATCATTATATTGCTTAAATAATTGTCCAAAATCAACCCTTGTTGTTTATAAATGCATTAGATTATCGATCTATCATTAGTATATATTAATACTTGTTTTAATCTTGGAATTGTTAAGATCTTGCATTATGTGTTAATCTTTTTAAATGGACTAATAATGAAGTCAAAGTGGCAGATGTAGGACCCAAATAATAAAATCAATGTTAAAATAACTGTAGCACATGTCAAAATTAGATTCTAATAATTGTTGGCCTGCTAATTAATTAGTTATATTTTATAAGCTTGTCTGTTAATAGCTTCGGCATTTTAATATTGTTAGTATGCTAATCAACTAAAAATTATGCATATAGGATCTTAATAAATGGCAACCTGTTAAAAGAGGCTAGAGTATCCATATGTAGGTTTGACAACTGTTTCTAGTGTGTAAATAACTGAATATTACTTTTCGCATTGGCTATTTTCTGCATTTGTTAAATGCTTATAAATATATCCCGCCTGTTTAAGAATAAAAATCTGCATAATAATGATTTATGATTAAAATCACTTTTTTAAATTTTTTTTTTTTTAATAAATAAATAATCTACCAGCTCAAATGTTTTCTGTAGTAATTATTCCCTCGCTCAAGATTAATTAATAAATCATTGTTAGCATGTTATTTAAATTTGCTCTTTTTGTTATTGTTGCATGTAATTAATCAACTAGCATGTTAACCACTTAGATAGCGTGTTCATAGGCTTTCCGCTAAGTTTCAGCATGTTTTAAAATAGAATTAAATCTACTATGAATTTTCTCTACTCAAAATAAGTAATTTCTGCATCAAATTAAACTGTTTGGCTACTTAAAATAAATTGATGTCTTTTCCTGTATGATAATTAGCAATAATTTAATATGCCACTGTTCTAAAAAATAATAATAATAATAATTTTTGCATATGGAATAACTTTTCTGCCACTGTTAACATCAGTCCATTAATATTTATGTACTTGTAACAATTTGCTGCTTCCCTTAATTAAATAATTATGTTGTCAATACATGTTTGTATGCACACACACTTAGCATGAATCCTTTCACTCTATCTGTGTCTGCTAGCATGATAAATAAAATCTAGAGGCCAACTTGAGATTTTACGTGCTACATGAAGGTCCTATTTGTTTGACTTGATGTCCAGGTGGGCCTATTATATTTTGTTTTGTCTACACCCACCATAATAGTAGTCCAATGCCTCTTGGACCTTAAGCGGGGACGTTAGATACCTTTTAGAGACGTAAAGCATGCGGTGGCGGGGTAGGGGTAGTTTAGGCCCTATGGATATGATGACATCGACTCAGGCTTTAAGCGACAAACCTCGGTTTTGCCAGTCCCTTCACGAAAGCCTATAATCAAAAAATAAAGTCGAGTGCTGATCCTAAAGTCCTTCAGAGTCTCCCTTTCCTTCTCCCTTTTATATGTTTATAATAATTATATGTATTTGGGGTAGTTTAATAAAAAATAAAAAATTGATTAGCCTAGTTGATTGTGTAATTTCTGTCTTCTCGCTTATCTTCTATAAATTGTTTCATGTTTAATATATATTTTAATGTTATCACTTAGCTTTTCCTGTTTAATTAAATAATAAATAAATAAATTGATCTTAATTGTTTAATATTAGTTAGTCAATCATGTTTAATAAATAACTAGTAAAATGAAGTGACCTTATTTGCTATTTGTAACCCCCACATAAATTGCATGAGATACGGCCGGGACCCACATTTGTGGACCTCGAGGGATGCCTAATACCTTTCCCTCGAGTTAATTTGAACCCTTACCCGATCTCTGGTTCGTTGACCTTAGTTAGATTTATCTAGGTTAGATAGGTGTCCTAACGCGCCTTAAATCGTTAGGTGGCGACTCTTCAATCCTCCAAAGCCCAAAAGAGTTGTTAGGTTGTGCATCCGAAAGGAAGGTCCATTTTGTGAAAAACGGGGCGCGACAAATGTTAAGGATATTGGGCAGAAGGTAACATTTTCCTAGGAGCAGCTAGAGGAGAAAATGACCTTAGACTTAAGGTAGTCGATACTCTGTCCATATTTGGAGCAAAAGTCATTGAGAGTCATGGTGATGGTAGTGCAGTTATGGGGGTTTGCCCTCGAAAACAGAGTGTGGTCATCAACAAAGAAGAGATGAGAATTTTTTGGTCCAGAGATAGTGATTTTGATGGGGTACCAGTTCTTGTTAGTCACTTCTTGGCAAATACATCTAGAACGTCTTTCCATGCAATGAATGAAGAGGTAGGGGAAATGAAGTCTCCTTGTCTGATTCCCTATTGGGCTTAAAGAAGTCAGTCTTTCCTTCATTTATTAGATTGGATATGGACCTTGTACTTACATAAGACATGATGATGATCTCAGTGAGGTTAGGAGGGAAATTCAAGGCATTGAGGGTGTCTTTGACGAAAGACCATTCAAGCTTATCAAAAGTTTTTTTGAGTTCAGTCTTAAGGATCATGTTGGAGTTTGTTCCTCTCATTTTTTTGAAGTTGCAGATATACTCTTAGACAATAACATCATTGTCGGCAACTTTTATTAGAGACGAAGTTGTCCTGGTTGGCCCAATGATGGAGGAGAGCAAATGTTTGATCTTGTTGACAATAATTTTTGTCACCAGCTTGTAGCCAGTGTTACAGAGCCCGATGGGCCTAAAATTCCAGATGTTGGAAGCATTAAGATACTTGGGAATGAGGAAAAGTAGGGTGGAGTTCATGTGATCAAGCATCATGTCGGTGGAGAAGACCTCTATGAAGAAGTTAGAGGTTTTATTACCAACAATGTCCCAGAACCTTTGATAGAACGGGGTGAAGCCTATCGGGTGGTCCAAGAGCCTTGAGAGGTTTGAAGGATTTTAGGGTAGTGATGATTTCATAGTCTCTGAAGGGGGAATCAAGGTGGGAGTAGTCAATATGATTTAGAGGAGGTATGGAATTCGTGTTAGAGCTGTTATGAAAGGTTAAAAGGGTCTTCTCTATGGTGAAGAGATTAGAGTTGTAGGAGTGGATGTGTTTAGCAATGTCCTTATGGTTGATGAGGAGGTTGCAAAAATCATCTTTGAGGCTACAAATTTTGTTTCTCCTTTTTCTATTGATAGTGGAAGTATGAAAGAATTTGGTGTTAGCATCTCCCTCACTCAACCTACTCATTTTGGATTTGGTTCTCCAAAACTCTTCCTCCACTTTGAGCATGGTGTCATAATCCTTAAGAAACTCAGTTTTCAGATTTTAGAGAAAGGATCTATGGGGAAGTGGATGGATTTTTGAATTCCATCTATCTAGCAAGGAGCTTCCTCATTTTCCAAAAGATATTTCCAAAAATGAGCCTGTTCTATTGGGGGGCTTTAGTTTGGAAAAAGGTCAATAGCACTAGTCGGGCTAGTAGTCTGCTCAAAATTAGACTGTACTAGCTTTTAAAAGATGGATGCCCACACCACATGAGTTCCAATCTGGAAGGTTCAGCATGGTTGGGGGTTTGGGGAAGGGGGTGGGGTCCAAAGTTTGACTTGAAATGGGTAGTGGTCAGACTTAATCCCAGGTAGGTGGGTGACAGAGATCTGGGGTACTTCAAGATCCAGTAGTTGTTGACGAGGCACCTATCTAGTCTTTCAAGGATAAGGTTACATCTATTTTTGTACCTTTTATTAGACCAAGTAACTTTCAACCTTTAAAGCACAGATCCACCAAGTTATACTAGTCAAGCCACTGCCTGAACAAGTGATACACCCAAATTACACTTTCCTAACGAAGTATAAACGATCGTTGTCAAATAAAAAATCTGACAGAGGTTAGGGTTGATCCCACCAGAAATATGGTCTAGACTTAGGCCAATTTACTGTTGATTGTACTTTTAGTCAGATTAGCTCCATAAAAATGGGGTTTTGTAACACAAAATATTTATTGATTAATTTAAGTAACAAGTAACCAAGTAAACAAGATTCAAGTTTTGTAAGATTAATATATGATGAAACTAGGCCATATGTGTTCCCCACAAGGTCTTAATGCAATAAACCTCATAATAGTAACCATTATCTAGTGTTTGATATGCATAGTTGGTAAGTTAAGTATCTCCTAAATGATTGGTCGTCTTAGTAGAGAATTTCACCATGCAACTTGGTCGGTCTACATGTGTATGCTTTACTAATCTTTACCCTTGACCCCAGTTTATCCCTTGAATATGTAGGTTAGGCTATTAGATAGCGGATTATCAACGCTAAATCTCTGTTGTTTAATCTCTTTTCCTATTTGTTACTTCCTTGGTTGGGCAAGTAGGAATAAGGCAAGTTGTAACGTTGCGCACCATTAAAAAGCATTCAAAACGAAGAGATCAACAATACATGCATAAACACTATTCAAGAATTACTTAATTATTAGTTCTACTTTTTTAATTTCTCATGGTTCCTACAACTCTAGTTATAGATTTAGCTACTCATGCTTTGGTGATCACAATTCATAATATGTTTAATAGAATAATGTTTAAGGATGATGTCGTGGGTCTCGTCTCGACTTCCATCATTGTCATTAGAGGCTTAATAGATAGTAGTGTTTTGAGGAGTCTTTTTCATTTCTTTTGTTAAATGTTTTAAAGACTTGAGTTGCCTATTTCTGGCTAGTTGAATATCCTTATATATTCTGAGTTATTTATTTGAGACAGTTGAGTTAAATCTTTGCAATTGAGTTCAAATGTTGTTGAGTAAGTCTTCGTTGAGTATTGAGTGAGGCTAAGGGTTCGCTTAGGGCCAGCAATGGTTCTCGAGTGCCGGCCACGATCAGGGTATAGGCTGGGGTGTGACAAACTTATTATCAGAGCTAGGTTTTCAAGAGTCATAGGGTGTCTATGAAGTCATGGTTGTAGAGTCTTAATTATCGGTGTGAAGCGAGCCACATCTATAATTAGGAGGTTACAACATTTAGGAACTATCTCACTTCTTTCATATTCTTTTCATGCAATATAGTTCAACTCTATAAATTTTCTTTCTAATTCGTGCTTGCACGTATCTTTCAAATCATGCCTCCAAGAAGAGATGTCTGAGGTCTTCCTATTAGGAGGACTGTTGATCCCCAGGCTCAATGGGTTCCCAATGGACCAGAAGTACAACCCCAAGAAGAGGTCACTAATGCTGAGTTTCGGGATGCTATTGATAGCGCTCAACTACACTTCATCCAATTCTAAGTGTAGGCGATCACAATCTAGTATAAACCCAACGAAGAGTTGGGGTCGATTCCACAGGGAGTGATACATAATGGAATTCAATTATGAAGTAAAAGGTGCGTTCTAGTCGTTGTAGAAGTAAACATTATCGTAGCTATTAAAGTAAATTGAAGAGGTTGACAATAAATGTCATATGTGGGGTTTAGAGTGACAATTAACAACTACAAAAATAGGGTAGCAATCAAGTAGAGAGGAATTCTAGGGGATGTGATCGATTAAAGGCTAATTTCACTATATGGGTGATTATAATTTACTAAAGGACGCTGAATCTTAGTGGGTAGACTAGGTTTTACATGTGATAGCCATCTCTCGATCAACTAACACGATTCATGTGAGTTCTCTCAAACCTCAACAAACATAACAATATAAATAGCCCAATGCATCAATTAATCTACTATCTCGAGCTAGATTGGTAGGATCGAATTCGGATTCATTCTCTCGAACTGAATCAACGATAATTCAATCACTACAATATAGTAATTCTAGAACCTCTTTCTCAAGAAAGGCTAGAATACTAAGTTAGAATTGCATTTGCAACTACAATTCATGGGTTAATACACAACCATCAATCAAACCCACTTCAAATCAACATTTAAATCAGTAAACAATAACACCCATAAGCTAATTGAGACAATTAATTACATGATCACACCCCAAAGAATGAAGGTTTTAGCCACACATTATAGAAAGCAAGAAAATATTACCAACTAGATTCCCCATCAGCTGGGTAAGAAAATTCTAGTCTTCACAATGCTTGGAATTAAATTAAAATCAAAATCCAATTCGAAACTCTACTAAAAAACTACTAAGAAAAGTCTTTGGATCAAAACCCAGAGTTAGAATGTATCTCAACTTTCGAAACTGAAAGAACTCTGGAAGAACTCCTAAAAAATCTTTTAAAAATCGCATTTATACTTTTCCAGATTTTCAGCTTTTGGACCGATCAACGGTATTAGTCGAGCATCGCCGACTAGGTTGGCAATGCGCCAAGTATCCTATCCATCGCTGTCTTGACCCCTCGAAGATTGCAAGAAACCCTTGAGCGCTTGAATCGTTTCCTTTCTTTCTCCTCTTGAACTTCTCTCTAAAACCCTAAGCGTATTTTAGAATTGTGAAAACTAACCCAAATCAGTTTAAACCTCTAAAATATTACTAGAACGTTTAAAGCTGATGGGGTAAGGAAAAGATCAAAATACCCCTCATTAATTTGTGTAAATTTCCTTAATTGGACAGGTTGAACTTAAACGGGCATATCTCCCTCATCCGAACTTGGAATTTAGCAAACTCGGTGGCGTTGGAAAGAGGATCAAAGACCTTTTATTTGATATCTTATGGTCCACCTAACTCATCTTGTACTGAAAGTTATGGTCATTTGAAGTTGACCCAAAACTCACAACTTCAACATAACTTGGACAAATCTCAAATTGGCACTTTCCAATTTAGTTCTTTCTAGAAGTAGCTCTTTCTAAGATCGAGGTGTTACAACAATATTCACATATTGATCAATAATTATTTCTTTATCAGTAGTTTCGTTAGGCAAATCAAATAGGAATGGTAGGTAAATTAGGTTTTACAACATGAGAGTTAGAACTTAAGGGCTCTTTTTTGCTGTAGGAGAGGTGGAAATTCATAAATGTTATTCTAGCTAGTCACCTGGGGTGGCTGACCAGTGTCCAGACAGAACATTTGGTGGAAAAAATCAAAATCGATGGTGACTTTGCAGCATAGGTAAAGAGCAACTCGCATTGATTTCGTATATACCCATTGTTTTGCTTGTTTATACATCTTGTTATACGTCAATCAAGATCTGAATCACAATCCTACAACAATATAATTGAAAGAATTCCATGTGTTACCTTAGAGAAGCCAATCAAAGATCAAAGGATTTTTTTTACTTTTAGTGTGTCCGCCCTAGTCAGAACTACTTATATTTTATTTTTTTTCAATTGGTTGTCCTTGCACAATAAACCAAAAAAAGAAAAGGAAAAAAAAAAGAAATGTCAAAATCTGCTTAAAGAAAAATATGATCCAATTAAACATGTTTAGTAATTTCCATTATGCAAACAATCGACTTGGTTGTTTTTTCTTAAAATACTTCTGTGTGGCATTGCATTCCTTGATCACCAAATCAATCTTCTGATTTTCTCCACTGGAATCATAAGACATACAAAAATGTGTAAGTAGAATCATTTATATTAGACATAATGCATAGATGTACCCTTTAACTTGACTTTAATTGACGTGTGTGTCCTTTAATTTTGAGTGTGCGCAAGTAAACATTTAAACTTGTATAAAAATTCAACAAGTAGGACGCCATATAGGATGTGAATTGCCACATAAGATGTCATATAGGACATGTGTGTCTACTTAAATAATTTTATACAAGTTTAAGTGTCTACTTATGCACACTCAAAGTTAAAAAGAACATATATAACCATTGAAGTTATGTTAAAGAGCAGATTTATATATTATGCACGTAAACTATGCAAATAAGAAGCAATATCATTAAGAAGATATAGCATTTAGACAAAAGTAAAAAAAATAAATAAACAAGACATAGCATTGCACAATTATCCAAGGAAAGGTTTGCTTCCTTGCGGCAGTTTAACTACCTTTTTCATATTGTGTCTTGATAAATAAAAAAATAGCAGATAGATACTGTAAACAGTACGACAATAATTTACACAAAATAAGAGGAATTGTATATAAAAGGTTTTGATTTTAGTAAGAGGAAAATATTTTTCAGAAAATACTTTTCAACTTTTTTATGTTTTATTGGTAAAATATTTTTTCTAGGAATTTTTTTCCTAAAAATAAGAAAAAATGACTTTTCGATTGAAGGTAGAAAAACTAAGCTCAACTAGTGTCATTCCACATTAAGGGTGTGTTTGATATGGAGGAAAATGTTTTCTCTGGCAAATGTTTTTCTGGAAAACAAGTGGATTTTTGACTTATTTTCTTATGTTTGGTTGGTGAGTAGAAAATATTTTTCGGAAAATATTTTTTAGTGTTTGATTTATGAATTAAAAATCTTTTATTTTTTACTAGATAGTAGAAAATAATTGTTGAAATTGAAAATATTTTTTAAAAATAAACTTAAAATTTTTTACTCTCAAAAACAATTTTTAATATAGATCAGTCAAAGGCAATTTGATTATTGAAAACACTTTTCAAATGAATTAGCCAAATACAAATTAATATGTTTTTCAAAAGAACTTTTCTAAAACCTATTTTAAAAAGTTATTTCTAAAATAAACCATTTTCAGCAGTAATGCAAACAGGCTCTAAGCGGGTAAAGTGGGATTTACGATAAATCTAGGTGATAACTGAAAAAATAGAGACAGGTTACCTGACACGAGAGAAAAAAGTGGTAGAATCTTCAAGAACACAACTATGTTGAAAATTAGGTGCTAATTCATCAAGTTAAAGTTGAAGAGATATACCTTCTCCAATATCATGGAGTTGTATTCTACTGTCTCTTCCACTTTTGGAACTGGAGTCAAGCATTCCTTGTAAATGATCATTCTAAAACTATGAGCACTACTAAATAAATTGACTTCCTCCAATTTATCTGAAGTGAGATCATTGGACATAACAAGTCCACTAGTGCTTTGAAGAAGCAACAAATGATCCTTCAAAAGTAGTAATGGTGCTTCAATATAAAGAGGCTTAATTGTGTATTTCTTAATCCAAGATTCATATACACCATACTCTTTCATCATCCAAATATCTGTCAAATCTCTAATCGGATCAGGCTCTGTCTGTTTACCAGCATAACAAATCAATGTTAAGGACTCATTAAGAACTACAAGACTATAACGTTTTGCGTCATAGGAGTGACAAGTATGTGGCATCTTAATAGGGCGAAAAATTTCAGTAGTCATATCGAAACAAAGAATTATCTTTGTTTCAGCATATGCACACCAATGATAGGCTCCCTTATAAAGTATCTCGAAACAAGGGAACCAATGAACACCGGGGAACTCTTCAGTATCATAATTGAATACTCTCCATGAACCTATGTTTAAATCATAAATTTCAACTGTTTTCTCCCTGTCCTCGTTCGGATGCCATTGAGGAGGATCTCTGAAAATTTCTGAAATCTTAACAAACTTGTAGTCATTAGCTATCCAGTCATAGCCAAATCCAAGACCACCATTCATGGAACGATGAAAACGTACTTTACATTTAAAAGGGCTCGGTGGAAGTGCCCTGTAATTTCTTGTGGCAGGATTAAATAGGACAATGGCATCGAAATCTGTTAAAGCAACCAAACCATTACAAGGACCAACAGTTTCATAACAAAGATGACCATGCCTGGAAGTTAAACGCGGTATATATAGATCTGGATAAACAGGCTTTAGATCATTAATATTATCATCATGACTGGAAAGGAAAGACAAGACATTATTATATTCTCTTGGTGCTACTTTAATGGAACGTTTCAAAAGAATTAGTTCATCTTTTATGATGGTGCGGTTGCTTTGAAGATTAATGAAGACAGATGATTGTATGAGATCGTACAAAATTTTGGAAATGCATTTGAATCGTATGAGAGATTTCACTGGAATTCGCAAAAATATGTTAATTACCATATCATTACATAAATTCTTCATATTTCCATCCGCCATCGCAATGTGCATTGTCTAAAAACTATCTATGGTGTAAAAGCTTTAGCATTTCATTAGCTAGGAACTTACTATCTGTTTTTAATTGGATCTAAATCCATAACAAATTATCCGTCAAACTTGCATCTTGTGATTCTGAGGATTATCCAGTGCATCATTTTTTTTCTCCTTTAAAAAAGAGAGTAATACATATGTATAATTTATATCTTACTATATTAAAAGCATGAAATAAATGTTGTTTTGAATTTTTTGCACACTACCATAGACAAAATCATCTTTTCACTTATTTCCTCAAATTATTCATTAATCATTTTTATAATCTTTAAAATTAAGGAGTTCTAAAATATATGATATTAGGGGTTGCCAATTTTTTTTTCAAATTTTTTTTAAAAAAAAAAATGTCTTTTTTAATTTTTTTTGGGGGGG
>NW_006239436.1:241505-241649 GCF_000226075.1 Solanum tuberosum
AACAACTTAGCTTTGATTTAATATTTTTTGGCTTTAGAAGATTAAAATGGGTTACAATCATTTTACCCAAATCATATTTGACCAAATCAGGGGTGCGCATCGGTCGGTTCGGTTCGGTTTTAGGTGTTATTGGTTCGGTTTATC
>NW_006239436.1:242073-243859 GCF_000226075.1 Solanum tuberosum
ATTAACAAAAATTATAAAACCGGAAACCGAACCAATAACCCAATAAATTTTTTTGCAGAACCGTTTAAAAACCGTTAGCCCAATAACCCAATATCAATAAACCAATAGTGTTTTTTTCGGTTCAGTTTATTGGTTAAATCGGTTTTTGCACACCCCTAGACCAAATCCATATTTACCCATATTTTATATGGGTGGATTGTGATCCAATCCATTTTAACTGAATCCATATTCGATCCATCCAAATCCAATCCAAATCACTCATTTGTCACCCACCCCTACCTTGCATGGTATTATAGGATGTATTACTTATACCTTCCATTTGGAAGTATTAGTAATACACATGATTTAGTATCATGGGATAAGTCTATATAAAGATAAAATATCTTTCAAATCATTTAAATTATTTTTCTTGATTTTATATTTTTATATTTGTACTAGTAAATATATTTAAATAAATTAGCTTACAATTATTTAGAGAGTGTTGTTTGTTACTAAATAAATCCAATGCAAATCAATACAATATTCGAAATGTGTTGTAAAATTAAAGCAAAATAAGACAAGAAATATATAAGATGAGAACAATAGAAATAGGGAGATAAGAGATGAGAACTTTTCTTATTCTTCCAAGTATTCAAGTGTTCATCAAATCTTCAAGTCTATCCAATATGAACTCTAATGCCTCTATTTATAGTAATACATAGATGGATACAAAAGGTTAGTCAGAAACATGACATTAACCATGAAATTTATGAAGACACTAGCCATGGAAGGTTATGGAAGAGTGGGAGTTACTATACATTATGGTGTAATTACATCTTGAAGTTATGGACATCCACATAAATATATTTACAACAAAATGTGAGTTGTTTAATATTTACTAATTAAAAAGGCAAATATATCACCACATGACTTTTGTGATCTTAATTGAATGTATTATTTGTTGATATACATATATATTCTAATTATTTATATTTTGAACAATTTATACAATAGAAAACATATTAAAACTACAACTTACAATTTTTATGTGTAATAAATGTAGATCGTTTATTTAATTTTACTATTATTTTGTCACGACCCAAAAATGGATGCGATGACACTCGTCTTATCCCATCAAGACAAGTCAGCCTAAAACCCAATTTTATACTGTGAATGTGGAAGTAAAACGAGAATAAAAGTTTAATACTATAAAATAATGTGGAAATTTATAATGAACATAAATATACCCCAAAAACCTGGTTGTCACGTGCGCAAAACCTCTAATGTATTACACTAGAATTGAATGAAAACACAAGTCTCAATTGATGTTGTCCCTAAAATAGAACATGATCATATATAGAAGTAAGAAGGTCCACTGAGATGACAAATAACTACCTCATAAATCTCCATAGGAAGCTTAGAAAATAAGAGAATAGAAAGTATCACAAAGATCCAGGCTCGTAACCTACAAAAATGTAGAAGCAAGGGGTGAGTACCAAACCACACGGTACTCAGCAAGTAAACTTCTAAACACAAGCTAAGGGAATAAAATACATGTACTCTTTCTGTCACGACCCAGGGGTATACCTGTCACGACCCGGGAGCACCCCCAAGTCGTAACAAGGCGTACTCGACCCCGAAGGGGTCTTATACAAGCCACATAGTCATTCATTGCATTCAATAATGAAAATAGTGCGGAATAATAAAAAAACTTATTTACATCCACACATTTAAACTTCTTAAAACAACTTTAAAAACACACAGCGGAAGTCTAAGTCTCACATGGCCATCTTAGACACAAACAAAA
>NW_006239436.1:245438-247469 GCF_000226075.1 Solanum tuberosum
CCACCCAAATAATTTGTGTGCTAGGAGATATGACCCTCCAAAGTAGACCCTCGAAAAAGGCTTCACTTGGAAATTTCGGATTTTGATACGGTTGTTCTAAAATTCGGGTTAGACCCATTTCCCACTCAATTTGACCCCCTAAACAAGAATATGAAGTCGGATTTTCGAAAAACGAAACGGATCTTTCTATATACAGCTAAACAAGTTTCCGGTAACTTCCGAAGCACATTTTTAAGAACTTTTTGGGTCAAATTCAAATATAATCATTTCATTAGGTTCTCGACTCCAAACTCACATGTGAGGCTCTAGTTTTACTCTATCATTTTCCGAGTCGTTACAATACCCTAGAAGTAACACGGCGTCTTGACCCCGAAGGGGTCTCATATAAGCCCTTAGCATATCATGAACATAAGATAATAGAAAATATGGGAAATTTAAAACTCTTTACAATCAAAGTCATTTTCATAAAAGCAAGCGGAAGTCTTTCTATACTTTGTCTCAACCCATCTAATACAACTATAGAATAAACTCTTGGGACACAACCCATACAATAGTCTCAAAACATGAAATAAAGACATAAAGGAAATGGTGGATTTTGTCCTTGAAGCTATGAGGACTCACCAAGATCTTCAACTCCTTAGAAACCTATCTCCAAGAATAACACTCAAGTCTCCAAACCCTACATTTGATTAGAATGTAGGTAAAGTATGAGTTAGTACAAAATGTACTAAATATGTTAGCTAGCATAATCATAAGAGTATAAGACAAGGGTTAGTCAATATAAGACATAATCCAAAATCATATGAAATACTTCATGAAACATAAACTATAAGCATAAGAGACAATATCACAATATTAATCAAAGTCTCCAACATAAGCATCATATAAGCATTATTTGACTCTTAGTCATCTATACTATAATAGAACTATTCTCAAGTAACCTAAAGCATACATGTGCAATGCATGAATAGCATCTCATAATATCGCCCAAGCCAAGTATCCCTTTTTGGTCATCTTAATCATAGCCTATACGCATGGTCAAGTCTGAAGCTTTTCTACCATAAGGGAACCATACTCCTAAGTAACCTCAAAGCGCACTTGTGCAATGTATGAAAGGCATCCCATAATACCCTCAACACTAAGCATAACCTTGAAGTCATCCTAGTAATATTTACCCTCCTTTGGTTTCATTATTAGCTTACTTCATGTAGACAAAGGAACTATCACCTTTAGTCAATTCTATCATGGAAGGCAACTATAGCAACAATCCATAAGCATAACTCATGTAAGACAACACTCATAAGGCAACCTTAAGTCATACTTGTGCAATGCATGAGTGGCATCCCATACTACCACTCATACTGAGTACTTCTTTAGGTCATCATACTCATTCTTCTTGGTTTGGAACCTAGTCCCTCTCTTTAGACCTTAGAACACTATGAGATACTCTCTTAAGCACATCTTAGTTCATTATTAGGTTGAACCCTATGAGATACTTCTCTTAGCATGACTAGGTTCATTATTAATATGGACACTATGAGATACTACCTTAAGCATGTCTAAGTCCATTTATCCTCTTGAACACTATGAGGTACTTCACTAAGCCTATCTTAGCTCCTCATTATTTCGAACCCTAGGATATACTACATTAAGTACATCTTAGTTCATCATGATTGAATTCTAGGAGATGCTACTTAAAGCATAATCTTAGTTCACTAAGGTTGAACTCTAGGAGATGCTTCCACAAGCATAATCTTAGTCCATTAAGTTTGATCTCTAGGAGATGCCCCTTCAAGCACAATCTTAGACCATTACTTGTATTGGACTCTAGGAGATGCTACATTATGCATAATCTTAGCCCGTGAGGTTTGAACTCTAGGAGATGCTACATTGAACACAATCTTAGTTCATAACTAATATTGTTTAATTGGGATATAGCCTTAACCGACATGAGAACATATTACCTATCACATGATCTCTTCAAGGTGTTACCCACACCGTCAAGGGTTGGTCCACTTGCCTAAGGTAGAA
>NW_006239436.1:248039-260157 GCF_000226075.1 Solanum tuberosum
TCTATCACTTCCTATCATCTATGATTCATAAGGTGAATTAGGTAGGTAAAGATCTTTCATCACAATTTTATTCATTGGCCTAGTATTCACATGTAGATTTTACTCTCAAAGCCTTAACATCTAGTTGGATCCCATAGCTAACTTTCCTACGGGGCACGTAGTTATGGAATACGGAGATTGCTACTAGAAACCCAAAATTCCACTAGGTGAAGGCTTCCATCTTATGAGACACTTTGGGAAATCTGGACTATTCTAGGTGAGAGATCCCATGTTGGATGCCCAAACTCAACTAGGTGGGAACCTCCGTCTCATTTCAATATCCACTCGGTGCTAGGCCTTAATCCCACAAGATAATCATTAAGTCTCTACTTTGACTCAAGTTTATGGAAAGATGTCCTTGACAACCAATCCATGCTAATACCTCTTTAGACCATGTGTGAGAAACTATCACCATCCATGACTTAGGTATGAAGGCCCTATAGCCTTAGGTTCAATTAGGTAATAGAAGCCCTTCAACCCTAGATACATTACTATGTGAGAAGTCTTTCATGTTAAGTTCATCTTCATGCCTAACATCATGTCTAGAATTCTACATTAGACAAGGATATCATCATAACTTAAGTGACTCTATCACTTCCTATCATCTATGATTCATAAGGTGAATTAGGTAGGTAAAGATCTTTCATCACAATTTTATTCATTGGCCTAGTATTCACATGTAGATTTTACTCTCAAAGCCTTAACATCTATAGTTAATCATATTAGCTTCACTCTAAACCCCTAGTGATCAACATTCACAACTATGAGTCTTCATTCTTAATAACTCTTCACCAGGTGTAACGACCCGTATAACGAATAAGTGAAACTAGAGCCTAACTAGTGAGTGTGTGAGTTTGGTGTAAGGTTTGAGGGTGTTTAGTGTTGTCCCGAGCCATGGTTGAGGGGTTTAGGGGTTAAACGTCAAGGTACGACTCCCCAAGGACCATCCTAAGGGTCCTTGAGGAGGACCCTAAAGCCTCACCCCTAAGACCCCTTGAAACCAACAAGCTGCCAAAGACTTGGTGAACTACGGAAGGGGACCACGCCCCGTGGATGGCCTCTGTGGGTCATGGACCCCAAAACCAAGCCACAGTCCCAAACCACGCTTGACCAGGATGGGGCGTGACCCAGACCACGGTCCATGGTTTGGTGGTCGTTGTTCACCCATGCAACTGTCAAGTGGGTTCGGCCAAAGTGGGGGTGAATTGGTAAATTCACCCTAAGTCTTGTTTCGTTGGGGGACGGTTTTAATTAGTTATTTATGGTATTTTAAGAGTTTTTAAAGTATTAAAACACATTTTCAACTCATTATTTCAAAACACCACAAAGTTAGAAACCTCTCTTCTCCCAAAGCTCTCTCTCTAGAAACCTCCATTAGAGGTGAAGACTTCAAGCTTCCAAGGTCAAATGTTCAAGTTTTTCAAGGTATTTTCGTGGATTTATTTTCTAAAAGGTATGGTGGTCTTTATCCTTAACTTATTATCTTTCAAGGAGCCAATTTCAAAGTGATTTCAAATCTCCAATGTTTACCCAAAAACCCTACTTTTCAATCTATGTATAGGTTCGATTCAAAACGATTTCTGAAGGAATTATTGCATTGAATTGTGAATCAATTGTGGTTTTAAAGGTGAATTAAGATGATTTCTTCCTAGAACCCATGTTTTCTCCCAAATTCCTAAGTTGTGATTTGAGATTGGGATTTGATTAATTATGAAGTATATGAATTATTTATGTGTATATTTATGTTACTACTCTTGCCTAATTGTATTGATCTTAGGTGTGTGGGTGAATGTGATCCATGACCTTGAAAGGGCAAGGTATGAAGGTTAATGTATGATTATGATGTGAAGGATATGTATGTGGATTCAATGATAGTATGTTGATCATGTTTAGATTGTAATAGTGTTATGATTGAAAGTATATTCTCTATTAACACTCATGAATGATGATGATGGAATGTGAAGGGTTTTCTTCTATGAATTGTATAACTTGAATTGGTAGGCTTGTGTATCTTACTCTTGTATAAATGAATGTAAAGGTGATTGTGATATCTTGAATTTGTAAGCTTAAACATCCTCCTCTTGTATAATGAATGTATCTTGACTTAATGTCTTGAATTGGTAGACCTAATATTGGTAGCCTTTCATGAATGAATGAATGATGAAGTATTCTACATTAAACCTTGGATTGGTAGACCTAATGTTGGTGGCCTTTCATGAGGAGTCTAGGAACTAATGTGATGTTAAACCTTGAAACGGTAGACCTAATGGTGGTGGCCCTTTCTTGTATGAAATAATGAACCTAGAAACGGTAGACGTAATGGTGGTGTCTCTTTCTAGGAAAGTCAATGAGCTATCCTTGAATGTACCTTGAAATGGTAGACCTAATGGTGGTGGCCTTTCATGTGTAATGTGCTTGGGTGGTAGGCCTAATGTTGGTGGCCCTCTCAAGTACAATGATGTAATGTGATTGAAATAGTCTATGTGAATGTAGGCTAAGCACCGAGTGAATATGGTAAGATGGAAACTCTCCCAATTAATAGGCTAGGGTTCCAATGAACATCTTCCTATCCCAAAACTATGTGCCCACATAGGATATTAGCTATTGGATTCCATCTAAGCTAATGTTACCGGTCTTCCTTAGGCAAGTAGACCACATTTTTACAGTGTGGGGCTATATGACACCGGATTCCATGTCAAGCTCACATGGTCTATGTCGGTTAAATGCTTATTCCCATCATGTGAGATGTGCATTATGGTTTCTTGTGGAGTTCTATGAAATGTGGGTGGTAGTATGGGATTCCATCCATGCATTGCACGAGTAGGCTTTGAGAGGATCATAGTGAGTTCTCTAAGTCTTAATGACTATTGTATGAAAGTCCTCTAAATGAAGTTAATGAAGAATCTTGACTCTTATATGCTTAAATGTAAATGATGCATGACACTTGGATTGTATTATGAATGACTTCCTTATCATGACTTGTTGTATATGAATGTGCCTTGCTTATGGTGACTTCAAAGGAGTACTTAGTGTGAGTAGTAGTATGGGATGCTACTTGTACATTGCACAAGTATGACTTAGAGTTGTCTTAGGTAATGGTCCTTATGTGATGATATGACTTATGGAATGTTTATGTCTCTTATGTATGAGATTGTGTAACGATGGAAAGGTTGAGTGGTAAACTTTTGGTGACTTTAATGTGGTACTTTAGTGTGGATGATGGTATGGGACGCTATCCATAAATTACACCACTATATAAAAAATGATCATTAGCGGCAATTAATTCTTAATTGCCGCTAAATATGTATTTTTAGCGGCAATTAGCACTCTTTGTATATGTCCCTAAAGCCTTTAGCGACATTGGTTCTAATGGTAGTTAACTAATGCCGGTAAAGACTTTAGCACTCTTTATTAATGTCAATATTTATTGCCGCTACATGTTGTTTTAGTTGTAGTGCACAAGGTATAGCATGACGGTTACTTGAAGTGAAGGCTTAAAGTAAAGGTAATGGTTTACATGGTTGATTATGTTCTAATGCGGATAAATGACTTGTATGTTGGTTATGTTTGAATATTATGCCTCTTATGTTTATGTTCAAGAATTCTTATCAAAATGGCATAAAAGAATGACTTTCAAATAAATTTCCGTTTTAAGCATGTTTTTGAATGGCTATCATACTTAGTGCTTAATTGTGCTAACCCATTCTTCTTCATGTTTTACTACAATTGTAGGTTCTGGCAAGTGAGTTGCTTTCTCTAGATCAAGGACTTGGATTAGAGATTCTCCAAGACTAAGTGGTATGTCCTCATAGATCGAGGACAAGTGTTTAGAAATTTCTTTTCTTTCATGTAAAAGACTATTGTTAGACTTTTCGATTGTAAAGGGTCGTGTCCCTAGTTATGTTTTGGATGTTGTTTTTAGATGGCCATGTGAGACAATAGAGCTTTGCTGTGTCTTTCAAAAGATTTTAATGAGTATTTTGATTGTATGGTTTTAAATAAAGTTTTAATTCCATACTATTTCTCTTATCGAATGCAATGAAATGCTATAAGGCTTGTATGAGACCCCTTCGGGGTCAAGTACACCGTGTCGCATCTAGGGGCTAGCCTTGGGTCGTGACACCATGAAAGCATCTTATGAATCTAGATTACAAGGCATTCAATCACATTCTTCATTACTAGGTGATTCTCGCCACAATTCTTCCTAAAGGTTCAATTTCAACTTTACAAGTCAAGATCAATCATATTCATTAAGGTCTAGTTCAATCCATGAATATGTATTCCTAACCTTGAACAATTACTACACTTGACATTGATTTAAGAAGATGACCTATGAACCTTCAATTTCACCTCTAATGGCATAAACCCACAAAATATCAAATTCATCAAATAAACTAGGGTTTACCATGTAAATCACATAAATTCATCATAATATCATAATATCATAATTCAATGCTAATACAATCATAATTAGATATTATCCACTAGATTAGAATCATACCTAAACACTACCCACAATGTATAAGGAAACCCTAGCTAGAATTGAGTTTTTGACTTCACAATTGGGGGAAAACCTAGGGGGATCTATGGGTGGAAGAACCCATAGATGATTAAGCTAACATACCTCAATTCAAAGCCCTAATCAAGCTTGAAACAATGGGGAAAAATCTGCACCTCTTCCTTCTCCTCTTCTTCTTCTTCTTCTTCTTCTTCTTCTTCTTCTTCTTGTTCACTTCTAGAGAGAGAGTTATTTGGAGAGAATTTGGGTTCTTTGATGAATGAGTTAATTGATTTAGTTTAGGGGTCTATTAGGCTTATATAGGTGGTTTTATACCTAACTTACTTACCTTCCTTAACCCCCAACTAATTACTAATTAATTCCCAAATCCCTAACTTAAAAACTAAACTTAAAAACTGCCCTTGACTCACGAACCACCCATCCACGGACCGTGGATGGGTCTACTGCCCGTACTGCACACTCGTAGGTGTGGTACTGTGGCTAGACAATTCAGGCCAACTCAGGCCTTGACCCACGACCCCAACCCACGGGGCGTGGGTCCACCTACGGCCAGTAGATTGCATCCGTAGGTGCTGCCAAATTGACAGCTTTTGGGGCTGTTTTGAGGTCCTCCTCAAGGACCCCTTGGGTGGTCCTTGGGGGTTCGTACCTCGACGTTTAGCCCCTAAACCCTCCATTCTAAGTACGGGAATCATTTTTGTGATTTTTAATCCTCATATCACACTCTAAAACTCATACGGAAAGCTCTAGAACTCTCTAGTTCAACTTACTAGTTTCCGGGGCGTAATACTATATACCCCAACCGAACCTCCACAACTACAACCTGCATAAAAATCAGCCCAACCTAATAGTTCACAAATAAATAGTACATAGCTCAATAACAACACTCCAACAATTATAAATCAGCAACACACGGGATCAAGTTCACCACTCACAAGTTCCACAGAAAGGCACTCGCAAGTTCAGAAATGATATAGATATGCAGTGTAGTGTCAAATATAGTGATACATTTATGACCTAATGATACACACCCATTGTTTCTCAGTCTGGGACCCATGGGGAACATATCTATCCATGCATCCACCGCGGCGTGCAACACGACCCTCTATAATAAAATCCATCGCGGCGTGCGACATGTCCCTCGATAATAGAATCCGTTGCGGAGTGCGACACGTCCCTCGAATCATAATATTCATCGTGGCGTGCGACACGTCCCTTGAAATGGTACATCCTCTCTAATTTCTTATTCTCTCTCAATTCACATAACACTTGTCACAACCATATCTTAGAACCAATGCAAATGACATGTGCACACAAATAATGAGGAGAGAACCATTTTCATAACAATCCACAATTCGCATGAACACACTCATGATACAACATCAACAATGAATCAATAAGTCTTTCAAACCATTCTCAATACATCACACACCAATAATTAATCACATTGCATTTTATTATCCCATTTCATCATTAGAATTATTCAATATGGACAAATCAACCCATCGCCAAGTCCCATTACTCCCCAACACATATCACAAGGAAATACACGATTCTATACACTTAACAAGGATTGAGAAATCCACTTGTCTCGAACAATCGAACAATTATTCCAGGACATGAGCCTCCCCCTTTCGGTGGGATTCCAAACCAATGCAATCTATTCAAATAAACAATTACAATAAGATTTCAAAACTAACAACACTCATATTACTATATGTCTAGTCTAGACCCAATAACTCACTCAAATTTATATTCAAGCTTCTAATCTTTATACCAATTAATATATCGACTCTCATGTTTTTCAAATTTCAAGCCTAGGGTTAAGTTTTAATTCCTCCAAATATCATATAAATCTAATGGTATCATATAATACAATACCCTTTATATTTAATTACTTATCTCAATATGTTAAAACTTGAATCATAACGTGATAACTATAAGAAAGATCTCAAATTGAATTTCCAATTTATACAATCCATATTTAAACATGAAAATAAATGCAACTGACGAAATACTTACAGAAGGCTACTTGCATGTCTATGTTAATTATATAACATCCCTTCCCAATAATTGGTAATCATTACCATCATATGGGTGCATATTTTGTTTGGAATTACACAAACTATATGTACATAACTCTAATGACAGCAATGGATGCACCTCTAAATCTATAGTTATGTGCACAAACTATATGTACATAACTCGAGGCTTTTGGTGAGTGTCTGTGCCATTAGGTAGTTTTAACTTTTAAGTTAACGCCTAAGCTTGACTTTTGTTAACATTCTGAGCAAACGAGCTCATATGAGAATTTCATCAGCGCGGTTAACTCTGAAATGTTGAGCTTTGTCTAGAAAAACCCTTCTTTTGGATCCTGAGGCTTCCCGTCTAATTTTGAGCCCCCTTGTGAATTTTGACTTAAATAGAATTAGGTATGGGACCTATATTCTTTCAAGACAACCTTATATAAAAGTTTTAACTACTCCATTGATTTCAAAATATCGAATTTGATTGGTTAGCATATCTCATTTGTGTGTACGGGGTTCTAAACCAATCCCGAGCCCCAGGCAGAGCCTAGGGACTTTGCTGAAATTTCTGGTGCCTGAGTTATGGTGCAACACTTTTGCGCCCCAAGGTCCGCTTAAGCTAATGTTGCTTTTGCAATAAGGTTCCCACTTAAGTGAGGCTATCCAGTCAGGTGGTGTTCGCTTAAGTGACCCTGCCCTCACTTTTTCAACCCTCGGTTTTGCGGCCAAGGTTAGCTTAAACGAGGCTCATTTTTGCGGCAAGAGATCGCAGAAGAGATGTCCGCCTATTCACAACCTATCGCTTAAGAGACATTGGTGCCCCTTAAGCAAAGTTCGAACAGTCTTTTAATGAAGACTTGGCTGTGAATTTCAGCTTTTTTTATTGTTTAGGCAATTTATCCCTCTCCCGAGCTGCATTTTTAGTGATTCAAAATCCTGATATAATGAAGGTTGTGGCTTCAATATTGTGGGGTGATTGAGAAATATTGGACAACCTCCATTTGAGGTGAATTTCCAAATTTGTAGGTTGCCTTACGTTCAATGTTTTTGTAATTCCTTGATTGATTGATTTATCTATTCCATGCTCCGGATTGTGTTCCTTTTTGGAACACAAGTTGGGGGCATTGATTAAGACCTCTTGATGGAGTCAATTTCAGAAATTTTGGTGCGGGTCCCATAATTCCTATATGACTATGAAAATGTACCTATTCCATTTTAAGTGTTCTTGGTGCCAAAACGACTATACTAGCGTTGTGATCCTATTCTTGATAACATGGTAACATTTAGAGGCCGTTCGGAAAGGAAAATCTTTGTTCCTGTGATTTGGAACGCGCAGTCGTTCTACATGTAGGCCACAACTTCCTTTCCTTATAGACTAAGCTGAATTGCAAATATTCATATTGATTAGAGTGCATTGGAAGAGGGTACCTAGTTATTCTTTTTTCCCTTCTTAGATACTATATTTTAGGGTTGATCCCCATGGGTTCGAGTGTAGTACCATGCTAGTTGGGATTTATGTGTGTTGTTGCATGCAGTTGTGAATAACTTGTGGTATTTGTTATTTGGAGCATGTACGGACTTAGTACTCTAGGATATACTAGTGTTTCCTTAGACTCGCGAGCCTTGTTTTCATCTCTGACTTTGTTTCGGAAAAACTAGGTCCTTGTAGACTTGAATAGAAAAATGGAGTATGATAGTATGAGCCTTAGTTTAGGAGATTTACATTTTTATAGACATTTTATCTTTTCCCTATGTTGTCGGCTCTGATGCTTTACAAGAGGTTTTGCACTTTCGCAGCGACTTGGAATTTGGGTTGTTCTAGGCTTGGAGCCTCATGTTGATGCTAGTGGGTGGAAGTGATCGAGTTTTAATATTGAGATCCTCTTCGAAGTCGACACACCCTTGTTACTCTTACTATTAAGGTTGGGATTTGATTAGATTTTATGGTTATTTTCGGTTAGAGGCTGATATTTATGGTTTTGAGGCCATTATTTCCAATCTGAGGCTGATGTTTACAATTCAAGGCCATTATTTCCAGTCTAAGACCAATGCTTTACGTTTCAAGGCCGTTACCTCTAGCTAGATGCCATCACTGGGGTTTCAGCCTCGGTGTACACCTATTGGATCTAGATTGAGGCCCTTCATTCATATAGTTTTAGATATTCTATGTACATATCGGGCTTATAGGGTTCGTACGGGTTTTATTTAAACTTGCAAATGAGTGTACCTTTTGAGCTTATGAGGTCCATTTAGTTTAGTTGTACTTAGATTTACTTTCTGTATGCTCGTGTGCTTTCTTTCATTTCCGCTTGAACCTTTGTTTGTGTCTTGATTCTATCTTTTCTTATTGATTTTACCTTTATTGCTTAGTTGATCTATGATGCCTATTAAGTACCTTCATTTTGGTACTCATGCGATGCGACACTCTGCGTCATTTTCATGATGCAGGTTCAAGTACCAGTTATCAGTTGTGATCGTTTGTGCCATCTTTTTGCAGTTTGTGGGGATAAGAGACGAGGGTGAGCATTTTGCATCCTAGATCAACTTGTCTCCTTGTGTATAGATGTTTTGCTCATTTTTTCTTTGAGACGACTTGTTTTGGTTCACTTTTGGGACTTGTATTTTCATATTAAACAACTTTGTACCTGACTTCTAGGTTTTGGGAGGGTTTCTATTGTATATAGATTTTTGTTTGCTTCTATTTTGTCTTATTTTTATTTCTAGTGCTATTTCTGTTTAGTTCTACCTTTATACTCACTATTGTAGTTTTGGGTACAGGTTGACTTACCTACTGGTGGGTTATAGTAGGTGCCATCATGACATAGGAAGTGGGGTAGTGGCATCATGATTTGAGGGAAAATCCATAGATACTTTTATTGCTTTTATGGTCACTTTGTTTCACGCTTATACGTAATGTATGTGTTACATCCAACCATTCTTATGATGTTAGAAAAGCTTGTGTGAAATTTAGTAGTATTCCGCATATCTTATATGTACTCTCTTGGTATCCTTTATCACATCTTATGATTTGAGACTTGTAATTGTTATATTTATTGAATTGTATTGTTTTTAACTTATGCTTATATTAATTGGCTTATTTAGGATCCTCCAGAGTCTTTTCACCATGTCACGTCGATGGTGTACCTTGGTTCGTGACACAACAAGACTCCGATTTTTGGGTCATGACACGGGTTGCGTAGATTCTAAATTACTTAATTTTGTCAATTATTTTTTCATGTTCACAAAACAATCGTTCTTTAATTATCCATAAAGTTGATTTACATACATACATATATATTCTAATTTTTGAATGTTCTGTGTCTTCTTCATTTGTTTGTGTTTATGATAAGTGTGTCGAGTAAACAAAAGGTTAATCTTCTCCACAGTTAATTGACTCCTTATCTTTTTGATGAGTGGAAATGAGACTGAATTTTAAGAAAAATTATCAAATGAATAATTTGAGATCTATAATCTTAAAATTAAGGTCACATAAATAATTACATAGGGCCATTAAGGTGAAAAATATTTGCATTGTCTACTTAGTGAGCCAGCTGTGAGTTATTGTATATTAAAGAACTCAAACTTAGACACTTGTGATGTCTAGATTTCATCTGTATAACATCCAACTGAGACAAAGACATATTTCGTGGGAAAGGAGAAATATTTATAGCATGTGTTTCATATCATGTGTGCTAATGTTGACAAATTGGGTTAAGCATAAATCCAATCTCAACTTATTTTGTGTGACAACCAGAACATATATGATAGTTTAAGATTTGTGTCCTTTTTTACTCTAATCAAATACTTTAGACACATTTTGATATAACTATCTTTGTTTGTTTGAAAAGATAATGAACGCAAATTCGATTTGGAGGAGCATATCTAGAAAAGCATACAGTTAAACTGATATTAAGAGAATCATGAGAAGAGGAAGATAATTAATGGAATCTCATTGATTTATGTTCACTAGTGCACCAGTTATAGCTTATGATTTATAATTATGAATACATGCAATAATGACATATGAGATTATATGGAATGTGATTCATATTATCTGGGCTACTGCATATTTTATGATCAATTCTTCTCTTAGAGAAAAGCTATATACTCCTAATGTATAGCTCTTAACTCTCATAGTATGTTGGTCGCATGGTCTATTTCCCTCTATGAATGATTGAGGAGATGAGGAGATAATTTGTTTCTCAATTTAGAAAAGTACTTTTATTATATGTGAGTGGGTAATGTGGAAAATTCGGTTCCACCCATAAGGGGTGCTTTAAGGTTCATTAGGATAATTAGTTAGCCCTAATAAATTTTATGTATACACAAATATGGTGTGTAATTATAAAAAAAAATTAAAAATAATAATAATAATTTTAAAAACAACATATACAAAAATCAATGTAATCTTTTGCTCTATTCTCTCCTCAATCAATTAAGTTCTGGTTCTGGTGTAGGCGTTGCTCTACAACCACCATCAACCAGTCAAATTTAAATGCAGTTAATCCTACTCTTCTACTTTCACTATGATAAGAACAAGTTCTCTTTTTTAAATTATGTATGATATTTATTTAGATTTAAATTAATAATGTTAGGTAGTCCTACATAAACATTATTCACTTTGTTTTGAGATGGAATCCTTCCTTAAATAATGGAGTACCAAGAGGAAAAGGAGGGGTTAGCAACACACTTGGATGAATTATTGCCCTCAACATAACCGGTGGAGATGGAGATGTAACAAACGTTTATTCTATGGCTTCTGTTGGGAGATTTTTTATTTAATTATTTCCTAAATTACCAATGGTTTTTTTCTTGCTTATGGAATTAAGTATATATATTAGTGTTCGAAGGATGTACACGTAAATATCAAGGTTTTCATCCGCTTAATTTTTCTATAAATAGCTACATGAGTTTGCATTAAACAAATCACTCCAATTAGGAAAAATGTCAGGAATAATGCACAAGATAGAGGAGAAACTCCACATGGGAGAACACAAAGAGGATGAAGATAAGAGGAAGGAAAAGGGTGAGGGACACAAGGATAAGACGAAGGAGAAAGGTGAGGGGCATACGGAGAAGATCAAAGAGAAGCTTCATGCGGAAGATCACAAGGATGGAGAGGAGAAGAAAAAGAAGAAGAAGAAGAAGGATAAGAAGGATAAGAAGCATGACGATGGTAGCAGCAGTAGCAGCAGTGGAAGCGACAGTGATTAGATCTCATTTATATATCACTCCTTTTGCTCCTAGCTATATTTTCAGTTTTTCATTCTGTACTTCATTCCTCTAATAATCCTTCCTATATGATCATAGTATGAAAAATCAATCTAATATTAAAGATTGCAATATTTAAATAGGTCTGATTCATTTCATTTCAATACAAAATGAAAGGTTTTTATTTATCTATCCACATAAATATATTAGTCATTTTGGGTTGATCATATTTAATGGATATGGATGAGTTCTGCTATCGGGTGTTATGCTGCCATTATCAAAACACACGTGTATATATATTTATATATATATATATATATAT
>NW_006239436.1:261042-276549 GCF_000226075.1 Solanum tuberosum
TATATATATATTATTATTATTATTAAAAAACATGAATTTCAAATTTTCACTCGATACCCTTCATAACTTATGTTAAACAAGAATAAAATTGTAATCAGGCAAACATATTGTCTAAAGAGAATAAGGTTCATATATCACATATCACACATATTATCAAATCATATCATATATTTTTATAATTGAAAACCTCAAAGTTAAAAGTTGAAAGACAAATTTATCCATCAAATAATGAACCACAATTTATCAATTAATACCTAAACTATTCACTTAAAAAATGTACAATAACGTAAAACAATTTATAATTTAAAATAAATAGTAAGTATTTATCATGAAAATGGTTTTGAGTCTTTTCAAATATCAGCCATTACTATGCTCTTAAGTGATGAGTCCGAGATTTGGATTCATTTACGGCTATTTTCATATAGATTTAGTGTTCTCAAATGCTTATTTTTATGTCAATAACTGATGCAAAACCCTTGATTTCTAGTTATATGGATTGAGGAACAAAGCAAGGACACTAATTTGCAAAAAAAGAACAAAGTGAGTGGAAAAGATGAAGAAATGCAAGCCTGGTTATCGCCGAGTTCACTTGACGAGTCACCCAATGGCTATTTGACCGCCTAAAGTTCTAGTGTGCCAAGCCTTGAAGGAAAGAACCAAGTTGTCGAGAAAAAGGAGTAGTCGGCGGATCGCCGAGTCGTTCCGTGACGCAGTGTTGAATCGCCCAAAGTTACATACCTTGAGGGTGTTGAAGGCCGAGGCAAATAGGGCGATGGAAATGACCAAAGGGCGACTCACCAAGTGGATCGGCGATCCCGACTTACTGCGTCAAGTGGCTCTTCACAACATTTTTTTTGGCGACTATAAATACATTTTTGAACATTTAGAGTATCAATTGAATAGTATCTGAATTCATATTATTATTCTAAGGATTGAGACAAGTTTTCTCAAGTTTTTCCCAAGCTTTGGAGAATTGAAGTTTTTCACTTTCGAGAAATGGGAAGTGGGTCTTTGATATTTTTCAATTTGGAACATTGTAAAGATGAAATCAATCTTACCTAGTTGATGGAAACTCAATTTGGTAACGATTTTTATCTTTTTATAATGTCTAGCTAAAACCCCCATTCTTGGGGTGTGATTATGAGCTGATTTAGTTTATGGGTATTGCTAATTGTTAGTTTAAATGCTGTTTAAAAGTGAGTTCAATCAGTAATTGTGGTTTAATTTAAGAATTATAGTTGCATATGCAGTTCTGCCCTTGTGTTTTTGGCTTGCTCAAGAGAGAGGTTTTAAAACTAAGCTTATTGATTGATGGTCAGTGGGTATTGGGTTGATATGGGTTCAGCTCGAGAGAGTGAATCCTAAACCCAATTCCACACTTTCAGCTCGAGAGAGTGAATGGACTAAGGTGTGGGATGTTCTTATTTTGCTTGCTTGTTGATGTTCGAGAGAAATTGACTTGTTTGGGGTAAATTATTCGAGAGAAAGTTTACCTCCTCTATAGTCTAGCTTACTCACTAATATTTAGCTATTTTCTAATAGTTGCAATTACCCATTTGTCTATATTAGCCTATAATCGAATCACATCCCAAGAACCCGTCTCATTATTGTTACTTTGTAATGATTTCCGGTGTTTGTAGTTGATAATTAAAAGAAAAAACCCCATTTGATAATCATGTCAACCCCTGATTTGAATGATGTTTATATTCGATAAATGTTATTCCTATGATTGATTTGATCATATTCGTACTTCCCAATTGATTCTCAAACACGTACCGCTCCCTGTGAGATTCGACCCCAACTCATTTAGTTGGGTTTTATACTAACTAGCAATTGTTGACACTTAGAATTGGATGAAGTATACTTGAAACGTTAATCAAAATGGCGCTGATGCCGGGGAGTGGTGTTGATTGAGACTCTTTTGGTGAAGTTGAATTTTGTTCTTTTAAGTCATAGTTGAATCTACTTACTTTTAGTTTTGGTTTTCGTGTTGCTTGTTGAACAGAGGAAATGAGCATATCTTGTAGTAACGGTGCCCCAGTGGATCACCCCCTTTAAGATTGATGATTCTTAGGGATAACATCCTAAATTTCAGGCAATTAGAGGGTGAGTCAATCCATGAGTTGTGGCTGAGATTTAAGACAATATTGTTGCAATGCCCAACTCATAGAATCCCAGATAAGATGCTACTGGAATGTTTCTATAAAGGTCTTGGTCCTGAGAATAAAGAAGTGGCTGACAAACTTTCTCCGGGTGGTTTAACACGACAGCCCAACTCCTTGATCAATTGACCAAGATCAACAAGGAGACAGCGAAGGACCAGGCTTTGGCCACACTATTGACTCAGTTGGATCTCTTGGCCAGAAAGATTATGGAATTGGAAGTACCGTACAAAAAGAAGGATAGGTACAGTCCCCCTCATGAGCTTAAAAAGTTCAAGGACTATGAGGGTGGACAAGTAGAAGAGATACTCTCATTCATTCTCCACAAAATCGAAGAACACGACAGAGTGTTGAAAGAGATAAAAAGAGAATGTCTCAATGCTGAATCAAATGAATGCTTCTCATTTCATATATATTCAGCTACTGGAGACCCAAATAGGTCATGCATTGTCTCGTGTCTACCCAAGACAAAAAGGGGGACTTCTTAGTGCCACTATGGCAAACCTCAGGAATGAAGTTTGAGTAGGGACTTGTGTCGTGCCACGATGTTAACTAAGGCGCTTCTTAGGAGGCAACCCAAATTTTATTGCTTTCTTTTTATTTTTGTAATAACGTTTGTTGATTGTGCAGGTGAAAAAGTGGAATGTGTTTGAAAAGTGCAAGTTGGCGAGCAAAATGCCGACTCGCCGAAGAGTTCGGCGAGCCCGACTTGGACCGCTATTGGACTGAAGAAATCAGAAGATGGAGTCTGTAAAACTGGCAGGCCTATGGACTAGTCGGTGATCCCGACTTATCCGTCGTTTGAACCCCCACATTAACTGGAGGTCCTGTAAAACTCAGCAAGGTAAGTGACCACTCAGCGTGTCGCTGAGTGGCTCGGCGACGAAAATTAATGTCGCCGAAAGGGCGAGAACTTGACGGTTTTTAAAAGGCCAAAGGTTTAAATTTCAAACTCTTTCACATTCCCTCACTTTTTGACTTCCTATAATCACACCCATAATCTATATTTCCTATATTCTCATATTTTCTTGCTTTTTGGTCGTTGATCCTGTATTTGGAGTTGGAAATATTTGTCGCCTAACTTTTCAAATCGTATATTCGGCATTAAAGATTTGTTTTCCGAACCCCAAAACACGTATTAGCGGTTAAACTCATTTGTAATCGTATTGTTCTTAATGATGTATGTTGGGCCTCTTTGAATCTGTATTTGTGTGCTTGCCTGCTTGTTTTAATTTTGATTATCATGCCTAAAATGCCTAATTGTTAATTTCCCAAGTTTTGTGCCTTAAAATTGATCATAAATTGTTGGGTTGTGCTTAATTGTTGAATGGGTCTAGTCGGGTGAAGTCTGAGTAACCCAAATTGTGCTAAATGACATACTTTGCCCGATGATGGAGCGTTTTCCATCATTCTTAAGGGCTTAAGTCGTCAAATGACCAATTTTGGCCAAACCAGGGGAAATCTGAGTACCCCGGTGGCATAGATCTTATGGGTCTGAGCCTAATTGAGTATGTGTATGCTTTGATTTTGTTTTCGGGGGATGCGGGGTTGATTTTGGAAGTCGGGGTAGAAAGTAGACAGGTTGGGCAATTTGGCGAGCTGGGTCGAGCTCACTCAACCACTGGCTGTTTGTCGAACCCCCCTAGATCATCTTTAATTTCTTGGGTTTGGATGCTTTTGGTTTTGTAATATTCGGCGAGATGCTTGAGTTCATCGAGTGCACTCGGCGACTCGCCGAATGTCTTCTTCGATGGCCTTCTCTGCACCCCTAATCCCTAAAATACATGGTAACTTTCGGCGGGCTAGTCTGCGCTCGCCGAATGCTATCAGCAATTCGCCGAAAGGCCCCTCCCATCGCCGACATGCCATTTTCTAGAAAATTTTAAAGCCAAATCTTTCGGCGAGCCTGATCTAGCTCGCCAAAGTGATTCGGCGACTCACCAATCGGTTCGGCGAGTCTGTCTGCAATATGATTTCTGCCATTTTTCTTGAACTGTTTCTAACAGTTTTCAATTTGTGTTGCAGATATGGCTAGATCGAAAGTAGCAGGTCGAGACATGTCGCCCCATAAGAGGGCAAAGGAGATTATTATCAATGAGGATGCGGCTGCATCCCGGGCAAAGGTAGCCAAACTTCCTACCAAAGGTGGGAAAGGAAAGGGGAAAGGCAAGGCACCTGCACCTGCATCACCGGACGCCATCTTTGATAGTGAGGGAATATATGCCACTCACCTCACTACCTCTGAGAGTGAAGGTGAGCACCAAAACCCTCAAGCTACAACTTCTGAGCCTGAAGATGATGAGTTATTGTCAGCCTAAAGAACTAAGCTGCGTTCCAAGAGATTGAATGGTCCGTCTAGGATTCGGGTTTCCCAAGTTGCTACTCCTCCTCCTGCCCCAGACCAGGCTATAGTCCCTGCACCACCTGCACAAGGTCGTCCTCCCCGGTCTTTGAATAGACCGAATACTAAGGGGGTAAGGACCATCATTGAGGAGAAGTGGTTATCGATGGATGGAATAATAGACCGATACCCAGAGATATGGCGTACCAAAAAGGCCCGCAAGTTTGAGATTTTCACTAAACCCCGGAGTTCTTATATTTCTAGTTGGGTCCGAGAATTTTACACTGCATATGGGGCCTTGGTGCCATAGGGAAAGAGAAAAGCTTCAACCTTCAAGCCAATGGACTATGTAGTTGTCAGGGGAAGAAGTGTGACAACGATGATATAAATAATGTATTGGAATGCACTGGCAACATTGCAGACAACTACCAGTACATGATCAAGACTAAGTCCTTGGGGACTATGAAAAGCTGGTTAGCTCCTCTCTTATCCGATGGTACCCTAGGTGGATCGAAGCTGGAATGCAAATTGAGAAGAAAGACCTCAACGTGGCAGCGAGGTAATGGTTTGGCTTCATCAGTACCACCATTATGCCATCATAGAACGAGTCCATCCTCCGTCACACAAAGGCAGCCTGTCTGTCTTGGATCGATCATTGCAGGAAAGTGCATAAATTTGGGCATGATCATTACACAGGAAATGACCATGAAATTAAGCAACACCTAACCTCTCTTCATTTTCCGGTGTTGATCACCGAGTTGTGCAGACGAGCTCGAGTGCCTCCAGATGATAAGAAGGATGTGGAAGTGACTCCCACCTCCTATACCGACATTCGGAGGATTGAGGCGGAGTACTTAAAGGATGAGGCCGAGAAGAAGAAGGCAGCCCCGGTGGATACATCCCTAGTTGTGGATACTGATGCATTACCTGCAGAGGCACCTCTGCCTACTACGGCCCCTGGGCCTTCAGGTATATCTAGCACTACCCCTTCCATGGCGCCTACTTCATCTACAACTCCCTTTCCTCCTAGGTCTGGTGCCTCTGCTGCTGCTACTTCCCGACCTCCACTTACCCAAGCTGTATTACTACAGATAGGGCAACTAGCCCATTCTACTGATAGGCGCACCTCCAGGCTTGAGGCCACCATTCTTGGCATGATCAAGAGGGCCCTTGTTTATGCTGTGACACCCCTGAGTATGACTATTGATGTTATTGTGGTGCGGATAGCGGTGTGTGAGCGAGGCTAATGGGCCACTAATGAGGTGACGACCCTAAAGGCCGCCATTGCTGAGTTGAGGAAGGATGTGGACCAGTTTAAGTCCATAGACATGTCTATTATTTTTGGCTATATGGAGACCCCAACATGCCAGCAGCTATAGATGTGCCTCCGGCTACCACCAGAGATGATATTCGAGTTGAGGAGATGGTTGCTGCAGAGTTCGAGGTTGAGACTGACGAGGAGCAGCTTGAAGTCGATGAGGAGGCCGCTTATGAGGGCCTTACAGCAGATGAGGAGGCTATGGTGGATTCAACTGTGCAAATCTCATTGGCAGACACACCCATGGCTGACCCTAGTGGAGCTAGCAGTACTGATGTGATAACGGGCAGTGATGCCCCGACAAATAGAGCGACTGTATAGACAAGACCTTTCTTTACCTCCCTCTCAGTCATTTTTATTGACTTTTTATCATTTTATTGCATTTGAGGAAAAAATGGTTTTTATTTGTGGTGGGGTGAGGTATTTCCATATATACCTCTTGTGATTATTATTTTTGTATATATTGGGTTTTTGTGTTTTGATATTGTGTTGTGGATGTTTGAGCTTATGGCTCCTTGTTTTTAATACAAATGGTTTTTGACCCTTCTGAAAATTTTTGCCACCTCTTGTAGTGTTTGATTGTGGCTGTTCTTGTGCAAATTTGAGTGTTGGTAATGATCAATACCGATGAAATTAATAGTGCTCTTAATCGAACAAAAATGAATGTGCAGCTATTGTTTTATTTAAAAAGTATAATTTAGTCTTATTTTAAGAGTCGCCACTTAATTTTAAAGTAAAATTAAGAAAACTATTGTTTTCAAAAGACTAAAACAGAAATCTAATGAAGACCTTAAAAGGGGTTCGGGGTTCTTATTAGTGTTCTAGGAAGGGTTTGAAAGCATCTAGAACACCCGCTAATGCGGTTATCCGGCAATTAAAGTATTTGGCTAATAGAGGCATGCTTAAACGAGTTTAGGAGATAAACAAACTTTAAGACTAAAAATCATTTTTTAGGTGAAAGGGAAATAATATAAGAGATTACGTAAGTAAAATATTTCAAAGTAATTCAAGTAATAAAATAAGTAAAATTATTTTGTCTTTAGAAAATCTTGAAATGACTATCCTTTGAGGACATCGAATTAGAAAAACCTTAAAATTGACTAGCAAATAAACAATTAAACAAATACGAAAATAGATAAAATGAAGAGAGTGAGTTTTAGGCCCGAGTCTGGTTTTCTGTTCGCCTGGGCCAGTACTTGGGCCTAATTTCTATTTTGGGCCTTTGGCCCACCTTACACCTGTCCTAAGACTAACAAAAATCCGCCAAAGATAAGTGGACTTTTGGCCCAATTCCCTGTCCTAAGACTAGGAAAATAATACTAAAGATAAAAGGGCATTTGGCCCAAATAATTACAAAACACAAAGCTGAAATTTGGGGCCTTTTGGGCCATTTTCGTCACTGTATACAGTGTATACAACTTCTGTATCACACTGTATACTGATGTATATCAGCTTTGCTTCTTGTATATCCTGCTGTATACAGCACGTATACAACCCCTTTTTGAACTCTCGAGCACATGTAAATCAATCTTCCGTCCCTGTTCTTCAGTTTCACTGACCAACTGATTCAAAAAGGAAGGAACTCGAGCCTTTATGGCTCTCTCGAAATGCAAAAGGAAGGAAATAGGAGTTCATGGTGAACTTGTACAGATTTCACATGCCACAAAGTAAATGAAAGGAGTTAATATATAATCCAACTAACAAAAATGCAAGAAGAACAAACTAACTTAATCGAAAATACACATTTTTGACCCAAGAAAGATGCATACTAACAAACAATCCCACCAAGGGGAATCACACAGAAGCATACTGAACAACAACAATTTTAAAAAAGAAAAAATAAAATATAATAGTGGGAGAACATAGTAGTCACTTAAGATTAATGAATTGATATGTTAATTAATAACATACATAGGAATAGCAGAATGGAGAAAAAAAAGTACAACTTAAAGCAAAGATAATCACATGGCATCATCAATACTCATTCTTGAGACGAACTGGAAGTAAGGGAGGATATGCTCATGCACTATGCCCTTTATAAAGTTATCAAACTAACAATCCAAACTAAAATGAAAATTAATAGAAACTCTATCGCTTATTCTAACTTATAGCTTCAAGAGAAAAGAAAAAACAAACAAACTAGAAGAGATCAACATAGAAACTAAATAAGAGGGTAGATTATTACGCAAATTCTAACTACGATCGGCAGACCCATCAAAGGATAAAATCACTTTAGATAATGCTTAAGCCATGGCCGCAATGATCAAGAGAAAGACAAGCATTATATCATCACAATATTCAAACAAAATTTAAAAATTCTATCAAGCATATACTTCCACTGCTTATAAAAAAAAACATGTATTATTTGAATAAATTTCAAACTACAGGAAGCATTAAGACCCATTTTGTTGTAACTTTGAAGATGAGAAAGTAAGGGTACACTTAAAAATTGTTAAGATTCAGTTGATAAAAAAAGACAGCCACAACATAACAACAATGATAGCTTATTTTTAGATGAAGCAGAGGAGTGAGATAAAATAGCGACTAAGAGACTAAAAAGGTTTAAGCAAAAAATGAGAATTTAATCCCTTCTAAACAGTAACCAAACTTGAACAAGAAAGCAGGTGGCAACAACATGTAATCAGCAAATACTTGAGAACTCTAAAAGAAAACACAATATAACGTAGCAGAGACAATCATCGAGCCGACTTAGACATTCAAACTAAAACACCACTAAGGATATTTAAACAGAAGACATAGGACAACCACATAACAAGACTTTCCGACATCGGAAAAATCACATCAAAATACAAAAAGGGACGAGAAGAATGTTATAAAGGACAAGACGTTACCTTTTTTCGGGCAGCGAATCGAGACGACGGGCTAGAGGAGTACTTTCCAAGACCTTGGATTCTCAAAACAAAGGAGCGAAACCAGGAAACTAGAACAAATATATTGAACAAATGTTCCCTGGATCTCGAACTTCACCGGAAAAAGCTTGAATGAAAGCTTTAAGAGTAGAACCTTAAAGAGTTCGCCCCAAAAAGGGATTCTAGATTATCTAAATCGATTTTTTTATAAGCTTATAACTCTCCGTTCTATTCTATCTTTTTTCTCCAACTGGTTATTGCCAACATTTTTTCCCAATTTTCTTCCCCTAGTTTTCCCCCCCCCCACCCCATACACAGTGAAAGAAGAGGAATATATAAGAGAGAATAGAGAGGATGAAATGGGGGGTGGGGGAACTGAGAGGGAATTGGGATGAATTTTTCAAAATTCAAAATTCCAAAGCTCTTTTAGAGATAATGTTGAGGAGCTGTCATTTGTACCATTCTCAACGGAAAATTGTTGGGAGCCATCTGATTTCTCGAAAAGGACGAGGGAGCATTGAGATTCCTCCACCTGGATGATTCTTCGTACGGAAAGGTCTGATTTCTCGAGAAGTACGAGGGAGCACTGAGATTCCTCCACCTGGATGATTCTTCGTACGGAAAGGAGAGGACGACGCACGAGAGTGGGCTCGGGTCACGATTTTGATTCGCTGGGCTGCTGCTGGACTGGATCGCGTGTTGCTGTACTGGTCCGTGATTTTCTGGGTTTGGTATCGCGAGGAAGAAGATGAACAGGGGTTGGGGTCGTTTTTGGTATGTTGTTGTACGCTATTGCTGTTTGTATTGTTATTTGAAAGCATTGGGTCTTTTGTTTTTTTGTATTGTAATTGGGCTTGGATTGGGTTATTTGAATGTTGTTGGGCTGATTTTGATGGGCTGCTGAAGGACAAAAAAAAAAAAAGGCTGGCTGGGAATAACATGACATGGATATTGAATTGGAGATAGTCAAATTGAGATTACTTAGCAAACTTGACTAACAAATACGTAGGACGAATTAATATAATTAACCAACGAGCTTCCTATCTTAACGAGATAAGAATAGTCAACTGACTTATGAAATAATTAATTCGAAAATATAAACTAATATTAAGTGAGCTAATTAATAAAACATTAAAGAAAAGTAAAATCTTTTTAAATGACTTTTTGAATGCTCGCTCGTAAGAAATGTATTAATTACATACAAAAATTATATATATATATATATATTTAAAGTTACAAAAGTGACTAAAATTACTTTAAAACTTAAAAAATAATTTATTTATTTAATTTTGAATTTTGTAAAACTAATTATCCCAAATCATTGAAAATTAGGAAGCTCAAAAATTAATTTATATTGTGGAGGTCCAAAATTGGGTGTCAACAACTGTCCCTCGTTTTACTTAGATTGATGCAAAAAATTCAAGAAAAATGAAATTGACAAATCGAATTTTGACCGACCACATCTTCATCCAAAGAAAAGGAACTTGGTACGGAGTTTAGGAATTATGGCTGAACCCCGAAAGTGGGTTTCCTACATATCTCAGGCTATATGAGAATTCAAGTCACTTGTAGTTCGATATGATTGATTTGACGCACGATTTTGAAAGAATTCAAAACTCATCCTGATACCGAAATATGGAGGGATTGGAATGCTCGAGAATAAGATTTAAGAGCGAATGTTGGATTACAACCGAGTTTTCAGCATGGATCCCGCCTACATATCCCTCAACCTAGGGAATCAGGCTGCTTGTAGTTCGACTCGATCGGTTGAAAAGGAAACCTATTATGCCAGATAACCTTTGGTTTAGGAAGAGTGACAAAATAAATCGAGTATGAAAAGGAGGCTTGCAACCTCTTAGCCATGAATGTGGCGCGCTTCACACCCATAATTAAGAATTTACACGGACATAATTTCCAAAGCTCTTGGCGCATTGTCACTCGGATTGGAAAGCTGCTTCCGGTGAGCAAAAATTTCCGAATGCGAAACTGAAACCTACAAACCCAAAGAAAAACCCACATGCCCTCTGATGGGGTGTGGTTTGATTGTGGTGGAAGTCGCTCCTCTGCTCGCGTCCTAAGAGTTTGACACTCCTCTTTGGACTATGTCCCAGTTCGCTGCTAAGAAAAAGTTCCACGTTGTGTTGCATCCTTGTTGATGTCATCCACACCTGTGGTTTGATTTGAGAATTCATCCTTTTGGATGCTCTCGATAAAGACTGAAATAAACTCGTTAGTAGAAACTGTAACTGGAAAAGTGGTAGCATCTCTTACGATGCTTTTCAGTTACTCTTGCTCTGAAAGATGTCACATAAGTATGTTCGGTATACGTCTGCACACTCAAAGTAAATAATTAGTAGACATAGTGCCCGCTCTGGCTAGCAGTTTGAGTAAAAAATAAAGAAAGATCATGCATATAACAAATGAGTATATATTTATGAATAAGCATAAACATCTTTTTCGACTATATGAGAAAATAAAGAAGTATTGAGAGTAAAAGATAATGGATACCGCTTTCGAACACAGTATGTCCATTACAACTCATGATTTGTTGTGGATTTGGAGATGTCATTGCTTATTTTCTGCATGGCAAACTCCGATGATCTTTGCAACGAGCCAGATGGCTCAATGATTATCCAACTGTAACGAGGTGGATGGCTCGATGATTATCCAACTTGACGAGGTGGATGACTCGATAATAGTCCAACGGTAACGAGGTGGATGACTCGATAAATATCGCTCCTCAACTTGCGCTAAGAAAAAGTTCCACATTGTGCTGCATCTTTTCTGATGTCGTCTGCATCGCATTCAACAAATGCTCATTTCTATAAATGTTGTGACGCCAGCCTCCATCGGTTTTGGCGCAGTAGATGATGACTTGATATGATATGGATGACGATGCTTCACTGATAGCATGATGATGATCCATTGGTAGGATAACACTTCTACATGATAAGATGATGACGTCGATGCTCCATTGATAGGATAATGATTGATGATCCATCAGCTGGATGATGTTGATGCTCCATTGATAGGATGATGATGCTTCGTTGATGATCCATTGGTAGGATTATGTTGATGCTCCAATGATAGGACGATGATTCTTCATTGATGATCCATTGGTAGGATTATGTTGATGTAACTCTGGATGATAACGTTGATACTCCATTGATAGGATAATGATTGATGATCCATCGGCTAGATGATGTTGATGCTCTATTGATATGATGATAATGCTTCGTTGATGATCCATTAGCGGGATCATGTTGATGTTCCATCGACAAAATGACGATGAAGTCCCTCTCGTGGGTAATATTATCTTATTTGATAATATTATAGAAATGTCCCCTCTGAGGGGTTTCACGTTACTGCGTCTGATATCGACCCGGTTTGTGGATATTCCTCAAATGTTCTTGATGTCATGCTTTGCTGGAGATTTGAACGAGGTGTCATTACTCGTATTTTGAACTGTTTCTTTTTCTTCTGAAAAACATTAATGGCATTCTTGCATTCACAGAAAAGTTGTCAATTTTGGGGAGCTCCTCGCACTTTTGACTTCTCCATATTCATTGAATGGAGGAATGTGGTGAACTTGAGGCAATCTTATAGACCTGCACCCACAGAAAAATTGTTAGTTTTTTTTAAAACATACTGATCTGTGTTGAGTTCTTCAATCGCTTGCTCCTTGTCTTGCTATCTTCGGTTGATCACTCCGATCTCTTGCTCCTCGATAGACATAAGATAAAATTATACAAAATATTTAACATATCAAAAGCCTAAAAAAGGATTTTCAAAAATCACTGACGAATGTCATGTCATGCGTAGCTTAAACGAACGTCCTTGGTTTGAAACTTTGGTGTATCTGATAGCTTGTTCTAAAGATTCCAAATGATCCTTAAAGCTTTGAAAATCTCTGACATGGTCTTGCTGAAATCTACTATAATTGATTTTTTTTGCAGTTGACTCTGAAATCCAAAGGTGTCAGGGATTGTTGTAGCTGACTTGAACTCCAACGATGCCTGAGATATTTGAAGTTAGCTTTAAACTTCTAATATGCTTGAAATATTCGAGATTTACTACAAGCTTCTAGTGATGCTTGAAGGAATTTTTGAGGCCATCCTCAAAAATTTCTGTCCCAGTTAGATGTCTTGGGATATCTCAAACTGGTGATATATGACTTGTAGAATTTTTGAGACCCTTTCAAAAATTCTGTCCCAGTTGCGATTCTCAATGTACCTTCAGTATTGACTTGTTGGAGAAGTCTATCTTTAAACAAATTTTTGAGATCCTCTCAAAAAATTCTGTCCCAGTTTCCATTATAAAGAGAAATGAAAATATTATGGGGAATATGACCGAGCCGTTGTGGCGCCTACGTATCCCGTTGAGACAGGAATCAGGTCAAACGTAGTTCCAAGTACAAACGTAAAAAAAATATTGAAAATATATGAAGGGGTGACCGAAGCCGACATAGGCCGCCTACGTATCTCATTCTTGAGAATTCAGGTCGAACGTAGTTCAAATACAAGGAAAATATCAAAAGGGATAAAGGGGTGACCGAGGCCGACATAGGCCGCCTACGTATCTCATTCTTGAGAATTCAGGTCGAACGTAGTTCAAATACAAGGAAAATATCAAAAGGGATAAAGGGGTGACCGAGGCCGACATAGGCCGCCTACGTATCTCATTCTTGAGAATTCAGGTCAGGCGTAGTTCATTACAAGAGGGATAAAATTCTAAACGAAGCGATTACAAGAAAAAGAAAAAAAAAAGGCTGTTACGAGGAAAAGATAGAAATCGAGTCTTTAAACATGGTCTTTGACACAGTCATCCTTTTTCAGATTTACAATTTCTGTCTCATCCAGATTTGACTTATTCGAATTCTCGAACTGTTTGAAGTCTTCGACAAGGTGTTCGAATATCATGATTTCCTCGTCATGCTCTTCAAACTCATCTTCATCTCCCTCATTTTGTTCATTCAGTTTGTGACACGACATGATATTGACAGGTTTTTTTAAAAAAAATCATTTTTATTGAAACCAAAAAACAAAGGCTGTTAGATAGAAAAATCAAAGCAAGCAAAATAAATCTTCACAATAGAAGAGGCTTTTCATTGAAAATAAGGAAATACGAACTTTGGCCATGACCATAGGCCATTTTGCCTTTTTCAAAACATCACGAGGGAAATTAAAACTTAATCAGTTAAAATGACATAAAAGGTGGGTTCCGGGCATCATTCGGACTACCACCGATTTTAAAAACAGCATAAGATTCATCTTTGTCTATCAAGATGAGCGAGGAATCAAGAGTGGAGTGGAAGTCCAATTAAGAACTTGCTCCATTGGCTCGGCATCTCGTATGCTTGGTGTCTCGATCATCTTCTTAGGCGCAACATCACCTTCTTCACAACGATCCCCAATTCCTTCTCCAAAACCTTCATCATTGGCATATTCCTCCACTATAAAGGATTGGCATAAATAAGGCAAAGACTTTGGTGGAGCATGATTAATCCCCTTCTTGTTCTGACCCTTCCTTGACACTAAAGCAAAAGCCTGATGGGGTGTCATGATCGTAAAATTGAGTTTCTCACTTATGCTGACCTTCTCTTACCACAGAAGCAAAAGCTTGATGGGGGTGTCATGCTCGTAAAATTGAGCTTCTCACTTATGCTCGAAGAAGCTACAATTTTCTCAAGGTAGTGAGGACCAGCCGGAACTATTGCCTTTACCGTGCACCACTCATCCTCTGTCTCTATCATATTGATAGTGGCGCCTCCATGGTTTGGCAAAGGGTTGTTGTTGATGTTGGGTGCAGTGGTACTGACCACTTTCTGGTCGATCAAGACCTGGATCTTGTGCTTCAAATTAATACAGTCTTGTATCACATCTTCGATCGACTTGGTAAAATCTTGAGCTAGTATCGACTGGCTTAGGCTTGACTGGATGAATAATACCTATCGCACTCAATTGCTCAAACAACTTCGTCCGACTTTCAATAAGAGGAGTAAACTTTCGAGCAGGTTTCTTCTCAAGACGTGGACGAGGAGGATCATATTGGCCTTGCTGAGGGAAAGGTATTTGACGATGATATGGGGCGTTTTGACGAGGAGGTGCTTGAGACTTTGGGTCAATCATGTTAATAGCGAATCCTCCACGATTCCACAGTGAATCACCACTAGCATTGGAAGCGACAATTCTTTGATCAATCAAGTCTTGAATTTTATGCTTCAAGTTGATGCAATCCTCAGTGGTATGTCCTGCACCTCCTGAATGGTAAGCACAATGAAGATCGGGCATGTAAAGTCTGGAATTGACATTGACATTTTTTGGATCAATTATTCGTATCAGACCAGCCATTTTTAATCTCTCAAAAAGTTGGGTTCGACTTTCAACCAAAGGAGTAAAGACTCGAGAAGGTCTTTTCAAAAACTCCTGACAAGAAAGATTATTTCGTGAAGGTGGAGATACTTGGCGATAACTTGGAGGATTTTGGTGAGCAGGTGTTGGTGTTGGGAAATTTTAGGTATTGTGGAGTTTGGTAGCTAGGAGGGGCATTTGGGTAACTTGACAATGATATTTGGTAACTTGATTGAACATTTGGGTAATTTGGCAATGGAGCTTGGTAATTTGGATAATTTGGTGGTGGAGCTTGGTAGTTTGATTGGATAGGGTGACGATTTTGTGGAGCTAAAGGGTAGGTTTTAGATGGTAAAGGCTTTCGAACATTGACACTAGCATGCCTCTTTGATTTTTGGCTTGATTCAAATGAGATAGATGAAACATCTCCCCTCTTCCTCCTCAATGGTCCCGAGGATTCATCTTG
>NW_006239436.1:276977-279448 GCF_000226075.1 Solanum tuberosum
GTTAGTTGATCACAATAAGACCTCAAATGAGTAAAAGGATTTTCAACTCCACTATAAGTGTCAAATTTTGGTACTTTAAAACCTTCTGGAAGCTCCAAATGTGGATGACGACACAAATCTTCATAATTCAGCCCCACAATGTCTAGGGTGTATTGAAAGTTCTTCATTGCATCCATAACTTCCTCTCTGATGCTTTGCTTAGTCTTTCCCTTTATGACCTTCCACTCCTTCTCATTCTTCTCATAATGTTCGAGTTCAACATGTGTAGTAAATGGAGGGTATGATTCTGGCGATGCGGTTTTTAGAGGTATGGGTTGAGTTGTAGGTGGATTTTTGACAATTTGAGTAAGGGTTTGATGGACAGGAGGAAAATTCTGGAAAGTGTTGGTATTTGGATTTGGAGGAGTAGGTAACTTTTGGTGTGAAGAGCTAGCATGATGTGGGTTAGGGGTGGTTAAGTAGATGATGGGAGGTTTTGGAATGGTAGAGGGGGATGAATTGTTTGAAAAATCCTCGAGTGCTGGATCCGAAGTAGGAAAATGGAGTGGAGGTCTTTCGTTGTCTAAAGTAGGAGTGTTGGCAATGATAACTAGATTCGTCAAATTTCGTGTCTTATCCATTTCAACCCTCATTTCAGCAATCTGTTGAAACAATTGTGCAATCAACTTGTTCTGTTCGACAATGATGGGGTCATTCACAGTAATTTCAGTCAAATTTGTATTCTCAACATTTTCAACCACTTTTTCTTTGCCTTTTGACAAACATTGATCGGAGAAAGAATCTTTGGTGTCTTTGGACCTTGTGAAGTATGGATGTTCAGCCATTTTTCTCAACACAGATCAGTTTTGAGTACCTGACAAAGAAAAACAACTCAAAGGCAAATGTGTTAGTCTGTGTTGATGATAAATAATACAAAATATCACACACATTACTGTAAACACATAAAAGTTGCTTCATTTGAAGATAAACTAGCCCACATATATAGATAAATGACTAAATAGACAGGAATTTGACTATTTTATTTTGAGCTTAGTGGACCAGAAATGTCGACTTGAGTCGGGACAAAGTCGATTGTATATTTCATTGTCATACTTTGCTTTTCGATTGAGATGTAACTCTAATTTCTTTGTAAGAGTTGGAAATATAGAATTTCTCAAAAATGGGGACCGAACCTTGAAAGGCTGCCTACTTATCTCACGGAGGAGAATTCAGGTCCTACGTAGTTCGACCCTCGAATCTCCTTTTGAGTTGAGATGGCAAATTGACCCTTTTCCCGAGATGAGAAAGTAAGATTTAGAGTTTGAAAGTGAAGTATGATTTTGTTGGGAAACTAAAGACTCGATGATTATTTGGACGCACTTTTGATAGTGACTGATATTTATGCTTAAAGGTATCTAGAAAAATTCCAAGATGAGTAGGCTAGAACGTCTTCAAATAAAGCAACATATTCACACAAACAGTTACAACACCTAAACAAATATTGCGCGTTCTAAACAAATAACAAATATGTGACCCTTTTATGCCAAGGGTAGGCCTAACGATTTGAAGGATGTATACGTCATTTGAAACATTTTATTGCCCAAAACCCGAATTTATACAAATTTTGTGAATAAGCTGAATGAGGATACATGATATGGGAAATAGGATACAAAATAATCAGTCCCGCGCAGGGGTACAATTCTAAACTGTGCTTCCACGGAAAGTCCTTCGTCTTTGATTTCTTGTCATCTCCGGATGTCCACACTTTGGATGGAATAATAGATTGTACACCTCCATCTTCGACTAGAACAAACTATTACACTCCTAACCCCCAAGGAACAATGATTTTTCAAACAACGTATACATCCTTCAAATTTAACACATAAGTATGATCGTCCGTTTAGGCCATGGGCCATTTTGGACTCAAGGTTGTCTTTCTAATGGGCCCAACACACCTTGGGTGTTGGGTCATCTTAGTTCAATGCACTAAAAGGATTTGGTTTCGCTTTACGCTAGTTGACTAAGAGTTGGTTTAGACAAGACCTGGTTACCCGAGTTGGACTAACTACGGGGTGAAGTATAATAAACGACGTTGGATGACCACAAACCAACTATTCGTTTATCACTTCAAAAGAACTTGAAGGTGTTTTTCTGAAGGACAGTCGTGGAAAGCCACGTAACAGCCTTTTTTCCTAATGCAATCTATTTGCCATTTGGCGGAATCGGATGCCATGAAATGCAACAATTTATAACTTACAAGAATTGAAACAAGTAAGCAATTTAAACAAATAGCCAAATAAGTTAATTTTAAGGTTAGAACCCATTCAAATCCCCAGTGGAAGTCGCCATTCAGTTTTATTTAAAGAAAATATAATTTAAGACTGGTTTTAGAGTCCCCACTTAATTTTTAAGAAAAATCAAGAAAAACTAATTCTCAAAAGATTAAAACAGAAATCTAGTGAAAACTTAAAAAGGGTTCGAGGTTCTTATTA
>NW_006239436.1:279993-282354 GCF_000226075.1 Solanum tuberosum
GAACAAACTAACTTAATGGAAAATACACATTTTTGACCCAAGAAAGATGCATACTAACAAACAATCCCACCAAGGGGAATCACACAGAAGCATACTGAACAACAACAATTTTAAAAAAGAAAAAATAAAATATAATAGTGGGAGAACATAGTAGTCACTTAAGATTAATGAATTGATATGTTAATTAATAACATACATAGGAATAGCAGAATGGAGAAAAAAAAGTACAACTTAAAGCAAAGATAATCACATGGCATCATCAATACTCATTCTTGAGACGAACTGGAAGTAAGGGAGGATATGCTCATGCACTATGCCCTTTATAAAGTTATCAAACTAACAATCCAAACTAAAATGAAAATTAATAGAAACTCTATCGCTTATTCTAACTTATAGCTTCAAGAGAAAAGAAAAAACAAACAAACTAGAAGAGATCAACATAGAAACTAAATAAGAGGGTAGATTATTACGCAAATTCTAACTACGATCGGCAGACCCATCAAAGGATAAAATCACTTTAGATAATGCTTAAGCCATGGCCGCAATGATCAAGAGAAAGACAAGCATTATATCATCACAATATTCAAACAAAATTTAAAAATTCTATCAAGCATATACTTCCACTGCTTATAAAAAAAAACATGTATTATTTGAATAAATTTCAAACTACAGGAAGCATTAAGACCCATTTTGTTGTAACTTTGAAGATGAGAAAGTAAGGGTACACTTAAAAATTGTTAAGATTCAGTTGATAAAAAAGACAGCCACAACATAACAACAATGATAGCTTATTTTTAGATGAAGCAGAGGAGTGAGATAAAATAGCGACTAAGAGACTAAAAAGGTTTAAGCAAAAAATGAGAATTTAATCCCTTCTAAACAGTAACCAAACTTGAACAAGAAAGCAGGTGGCAACAACATGTAATCAGCAAATACTTGAGAACTCTAAAAGAAAACACAATATAACGTAGCAGAGACAATCATCGAGCCGACTTAGACATTCAAACTAAAACACCACTAAGGATATTTAAACAGAAGACATAGGACAACCACATAACAAGACTTTCCGACATCGGAAAAATCACATCAAAATACAAAAAGGGACGAGAAGAATGTTATAAAGGACAAGACGTTACCTTTTTTCGGGCAGCGAATCGAGACGACGGGCTAGAGGAGTACTTTCCAAGACCTTGGATTCTCAAAACAAAGGAGCGAAACCAGGAAACTAGAACAAATATATTGAACAAATGTTCCCTGGATCTCGAACTTCACCGGAAAAAGCTTGAATGAAAGCTTTAAGAGTAGAACCTTAAAGAGTTCGCCCCAAAAAGGGATTCTAGATTATCTAAATCGATTTTTTTATAAGCTTATAACTCTCCGTTCTATTCTATCTTTTTTCTCCAACTGGTTATTGCCAACATTTTTTCCCAATTTTCTTCCCCTAGTTTTTCCCCCCCACCCCATACACAGTGAAAGAAGAGGAATATATAAGAGAGAATAGAGAGGATGAAATGGGGGGTGGGGGAACTGAGAGGGAATTGGGATGAATTTTTCAAAATTCAAAATTCCAAAGCTCTTTTAGAGATAATGTTGAGGAGCTGTCATTTGTACCATTCTCAACGGAAAATTGTTGGGAGCCGTCTGATTTCTCGAGAAGTACGAGGGAGCACTGAGATTCCTCCACCTGGATGATTCTTCGTACGGAAAGGAGAGGACGACGCACGAGAGTGGGCTCGGGTCACGATTTTGATTCGCTGGGCTGCTGCTGGACTGGATCGCGTGTTGCTGTACTGGTCCGTGATTTTCTGGGTTTGGTATCGCGAGGAAGAAGATGAACAGGGGTTGGGGTCGTTTTTGGTATGTTGTTGTACGCTATTGCTGTTTGTATTGTTATTTGAAAGCATTGGGTCTTTTGTTTTGGTATTGTAATTGGGCTTGGATTGGGTTATTTGAATGTTGTTGGGCTGATTTTGATGGGCTGCTGAAGGCAAAAAAAAAAAAAAAGGCTGGCTGGGAATTACATGACATGGATATTGAATTGGAGATAGTCAAATTGAGATTACTTAGCAAACTCGACTAACAAATAAGTAGGACGAATTAATATAATTAACCAACGAGCTTCCTATCTTAACGAGATAAGAATAGTCAACTTACTTATGAAATAATTAATTCGAAAATATAAACTAATATTAAGTGAGCTAATTAACGGAACACTTAAAAAAGTAAAATCTTTTTTTTAAAAATGATTTTTTGAATGCTTGTAAGGAATATAATAATTACATACAAAAATTATATAAAAATTTATATATTGTTTTAAAATTAGAAAAATGACTAAAATTGCTTCAAAACTTAAGATATATA
>NW_006239436.1:282565-289357 GCF_000226075.1 Solanum tuberosum
ATGATGAGGCTAAATGAAGTTGCATAGACAATATGTGAACTTTTTGCATCTCGTTGTGACTAGTCGGTTATCGAATAGAATCTCTTGTGATGAACATTACACACTAGCGAAAGAGTGGAGTGTTGTTTGATATTGGTGTCAATGCCTTGTGTGATGAGCTTATCGTGAACCTTGTGTGATGACACCTAGAATTTTCCCCGTTGGTCCGGTTGACTAAGTGATGCAAACTCTTGAAATGATCTTAGGCAACAATTTTGAAGAGTGAACCAATTTGACAATATACCTCTTTTGTGGCCAACCTTGTGAGTGTGTGAACTTTACTTGAAACCCTTTTTGAGCCTTATCCTTTTCTTGGAAGAAACTTGATGCAATTGTAACCCCTATTTATCCGTTCACCCATAATCCTCATGAAATGTGGTTTGTTTGAATAACCAACTTAGGTCAAAAGCCTAAGTTAGGGGTGTGGTGAAAAGAGAAGGTAAATCAAGAAGTGTGAAGAAATCCCTCTTGATCCATGGTTTTAGAAAGATGGAACCCCTTCATACAAAAAAAGAAGAGAAAAATAAAAGAGGAATGAAAAAGAAAAAAAACAAATAAGTTGAGAAATAAAGTTGTGAAAGTTGCAAAAGAAATGGGGTATCCGGTATTCCATGAGAAATGAATAATGGGATAAATTTTGAGCATGGGTAAAAATATTGAAGAAAAGGAAAGAAAGTGATGTTCATACCACATTTCAGCCACCGAGCCTAAATGATCATACATTTACACTCAGCCCCGTTACAAGCCTTGAAAATACCTTTTTGATCTTGATTGAGCTGAAGTGAATGTTGATTGGAAAATAAGGGCAAACCTATGGGTGAAGTCATGCATGTGTTCATCTTTGTGAGTGTGAGAGTTGTATGTGATTCCGAAACTATAATTTGCTGAACTATTGTGTGTGAACATGGAATCATTCTTGTGTGAGGGCATTTGAGTGCCTTTGTTGAGCTTGAACTTGTATTTGAAGCAAGTATTGTGAACTTGAGAATCTTTGATGATGGTGAGTCATAACTTGAATCTTGGAGTGCATAATTGATCATTGCATGAGTAAGTTGAGTCTTGTAGTGTGGATTCATGATTGAATCTTTGTAGCACTGTTTGAGACATCCCTTTTAAACTGCTGAAGTTGAGTTTTACTTGAGGGCAAGCAAAAGTTTAAGTTGGGGGTGTTGATGAGTCCGAGATTTGGACTCATTTAGGGCTATTTTTATATAGATTTAGTGTCTTCAAATGCTTATTTTGTGCCAATAATTGAATGTAAAACCCTTGATTTCCAGGTATATAGATTGAGGAACAAAGCAAGGACACTAATTTGCAAAAAGGGAACAAAGCGAGTGGAAAGAATGAAGAAATGCAAGCCCGGTGATCGCCAAGTCCACTTGGCGAGTCACCGCATGGCTATTTGACCGCCTAAAGTTCCAGTATGCCAAGCCCTGAAGGAAAGAACCAAGTTGGTGAGAGAAAGGAGCAGTCGGCGGATCGCCAAGTGGTTCCGCGATGCAGTATTGAATCGCCCAAAGTTATAGATCTTGAGGGTGCTGAAGGCCAAGGCAAAAAGGGTGATGGAAATGAACAAAGGAAGGCTCACCGAGTGGATCAGCGAGCCCGACTTACTGCACCGAGTGGCTCTTCGCAACATATTTTTGACGACTATAAATACATTTTTGAACATTTAGTTTAGTATCAATTGAATAGTATCTGAATTTATATTATTATTCTGAGGATTGAGACAAGTTTTCTCTAGCTTTTCCCAAGCTTTGGAGAATTGAAGTTTCTCACTTTCGAGAAATTGGAAGTGGGACTTTGATATTCTTCGATTTGGAACATTGTAAAGACGAAATCAATCTTACCCAGTTGATTGAAAACTCAATTTGGTAACAATTTTTTATCTTTTTTATACCTCAATTCTTGGGGTGTGATTATGTGATTATGGGTTGATTTAGTTTATGGGTATTGATAATTGTTAGTTTAAATGCTGTTTAGAAGTGAGTTCAATCAGTAATTGTGATTTAAGAATTGTAGTTGCAAATGTAGTTCTACCCTTGTATTTTTCGCTTGCTCGAGAGAGAGGTTTTAAAACCAAGCTTATTGATTGATGGTCAGTGGGAATTGGGTTGACATGGGTTCAGCTCGAGAGAGTGAATCCTAAATTCAATTCCACACATTCAGCTTGAGAGAGTGAATGGACTAAGGTGTGGGATGTTCTTATTTTGCTTGCTTGTTGATGTTCGAGAGAAATCAACTTGATTCGGGGTAAATTGTTCGAGAGAAAGTTTACCTCCTCTATAGTCTAGCTTACTCACTAATATTTAGCTATTTTCTAATAGTTGCAATTACCCAATTGTCTATATTAGCCTATAATCGAATCACATCCCAAGAATCCGTCTCATTATTGTTACTTTGTATTGATTTCCACTATTTGTAGTTGATAATCAAAACCAAAACCCCCATTTGACATTCGTGTCAACCCTGATTTGAATGATGTTTTTATTCGATAAATTTTATTTCTATGACTGATTTGATCATAGTCGTACTTCTCAAGTGATTCTCAAACACGTACCGCTCCCTGTGGGATTCGACCCCAACTCATTTAGTTGGGTTTTATACTGACTAGCGATCGTTGACACTTAGAATTGGATGAAGTGTCCTTGAAACGTTAATCATTAAGTAACCAATTCAAATTTTACAAATATGGTTATTTAATCATTAAACATAAATTATTCCTTCAATATTTACTATAATATTGTAAAAATATTTCATATCCACAATTAATTTATTCAAGAAGCCCAAAAGTCTGCAACTGATCCATCAGTAATGTAAATATTACTTGAATATTAAGAAGTAAAATTTAACTGAAATGAAACTTGAGTGGCTAGAGTTGAAAATAAAATCAAGAAAGAGATTTCTCTTGATAAATTTTGACTAATCGAATAAGCCGAGTTATGAAAAGACAAGTATTTAATTCAACCTCTGGAGAGAAAATTCCTCAAGAAAGGACTATGCAGTTCCTATATACTTCGCTAGCAAGGTATGCTATCTTGAATTCTTATATTTCTGAACATTCTAAGAAAGGTATGCTATCTTGACATTATTTTGTATATTATATATGTAATTTTCCTCTTAAATAAGGAGGTTGACAATTTGAGTTCTTAGCAAAAACTCTTCATTTCTTTTACTTCCTAATTTCAAGTCTATATGTAAAATATAGAGATAAATGTGAAAAACACACCTAAACTATCCCTCTTTTTTGAGTTTCATACCTAAATTATTGAAAGTGTGAGTTTCATACCTAAATTATCACTTATTAGTTTGAGAAACACACATCAGTAGTGTGTGTAATGCACTCTCTTTTGTTTGAAAAAACCTTGACACATGACATGTCACATGGATAAAATATTTCACTTTGACAAAAATTAAATAATAAACTATTAATATTAATTATTTTTAATAAAATAAAATGTAAAATATTTTTCTTACCCCACTCCATCACTTCCTCTAACCGCCCCCCCTCCCCGCCATGCCCCTTTCTTTTTTTTTAGTTTTTTTGGTTTAATTTCTTTTATAAAAGTATTTAACTTTCCTATACTTCATCCCCCCCCCCTCAAATACTAATATAGATATTATTATTTCCCTTTTTTAAAAATAAATAAATTCTACCCACTCTACCTAACGCTCCGCTTTCAAATTTTTTCTCATTTTGTGTTAGATATAAACATATCGAAAATACTTTACTTGCCACCACAAAACTTTTTTTAAAATAATTTTTTATTTACTTTATATTTGGTACACAAGAGAAAAAATTCCTAAAAATATATATATTTACATATCTAACACAAAACAAGAAAGATGTAAAAAAAATAATTGGGAACGGAGGGTTAAATAGGATGGGTAGAATTTTTATTTTTTAAAAATAAAATAATATCAATTTTTTTGGGGGTGGGGGATGGGGGGACAAGGTGAAGTATGAATTTTTAAAAAATATTTTATAAAAATAATTTATTTTTAAAAATAATTTAAATAAAATATTATTTTTTTAAAAACAAGTACAAACGAACCAACATCGTGGGGGGGGGTGGTACGGGAAGGAGGTAATGGAGTGGGGTAAGAAAAATAATTTAAATTATATTTTTTGGGATAGTAATAATTTAATATTTTTTTTGGATAATAATTTTTTAATCTTTAATTTTAACTAATATTAATAATTTATTTAATTTTTGTCAAGGTGGAATGTTTTATCCATGTGGAGTGTGATGTGACAATTTTTTTTAAATAAAAGAGAGAGTGTATTACACACACCATGATAATAGTGATATAAAAGATAGAAGTGTGTTTCTCAAACTAATAAGTGATAGTTTAGGTATGAAATTTACACTCTCAATAGTTTAGGTATGAAACTCAAAAAACGGTGATAGTTTAGATATGTTTTTGACATTTATCTCTAAAATATATGAACAAAATTTTGAGTCTTTCCTGTTGAGGATAATTTCTTTCACTTGGTTGTAGATCGAGCTTATGGAATGTCACGTTAATCCTCATGTTGAATTTTAACACAAAGATACTAAAGCAACAGTCATTTTCAAGTTTCTTGCTCTTTTTTCTTTTAGATATATATAATTTAGTTTCATGTATTGAATTCATATTATATTTTCAAAAATGTTTTTTTGGGGTGAGTCCCAAGCGGGTTTTGGAGTGGGCCGTATGAAAAACGCTTCAGGGCGCAAATTAAAGACGTAGATCCATAGAGTGTAAGTCCTAGAATATGGGGCGTAAGCTCCAAGCATAAAAACGTAAGCCTAGGACATAAAAACATACGTCCTGGGCGTTTTTTTTATATTACTTTTCAAATATTTTGTTTTTTGCTTGAAATCATTTTTTTATTATTGGTGTAATCATATTTCTCAAATAGTGTTGCAATACTTTTTTTCTTCATTATTGATTATTAATATCTTTTTCAAATAAAAATTATAATATTTTTTTCAATATATTATAGGTTATTAAAATTTATTTGTAAGATAATTAAAAGTTTTACTTTTTGCTTATTTTCTTAATTATAAAATTATAAAATTGAATATAAATGAGATTGCGCCCGTAGATCCATAAGACTTACGCTCTGTGTCTCGGGACTTACGTCTCACCCCGTACTATACTAAACATTTAGCATCACGCCCTCACCTTTTAAAACACTGCTAAATACTAAAAGTCGGAAGGTATTACGCCAAAAGTTGAAAAAAATCAAAAGTCACCTCAAATATGCTATCATAGGTGATATAACGTCAAGAGTATGCTTAACCCTCACCATTAAATAGAACAAAATTCAGGTATGTAACAATTTATTTAAGACTTGTACTTTTATTTTCTTTTTCTCTTGTTTTAATAAGCAATTCATTAAGCAAATACTACTTTATTGACCAAGATGTTTATAATTCCCCTATTCCAAATCTTCTTCCTCTATACTTGCATTTTACGTTTTTCTTCTGATGTAATTAATAATAACTCCCATCAACTGGTTATTTTTAGGAGAAAAAATAATTGCATTGAAAATTTGCTCATGACGAGATAAAAGTGTTGCTCATTAACGTGCAACGCACGTTCTTAGAGCCTAGTATTATTTTAAGTGAAAAGCTTCAAAATGTAAAGTTGGATTACCATTTTACCTCTACACTAAATAATTTTTTTTATATAACATCTAATTAATAAACTATTAAACATTAAATAGTAATCATTTCATATTATTCTCAATACTTAAAGTGGGAAGGTGTTAGGTCTGGTCAAATGTTAATTAATAATAATAATAAAGTATAAATTTTCTAAAAATATTTAATAAATACTCATAATGGAGAGTCTTTTCCATAACTCTGTTAAATATGCATATAAAGTGTCTTATAACTTCTAAAATCTGAGTAACTTTTGAATTGCCAACATAAATAAATGAATTCTAATAAATAATGTTCTATTGAACTTGAAAACAAGTCACACTATTTATCTCTCCATTTTTTTTTCTAATCAATTCTTTATCTCGAGTATTTTGGTGGGCTTTTTTTAAAGTTAATTAGTAATTTTTTTTCCTTTCTAATAATTATTTCTTCAGAGAAATCTTAATATCTATCTATATATGATCTTTCCAACTTCTCACATTTCCTCAATATCATCATTGAAATTTCTATTAATTATATGAGTTGCGACAATAAATCTCAAATATTGTTTTATGTCTAATTTTACGACACTCTTTTGTCTTCCTAGTATATGCCTATATAAGTTAATTAGATACATCGAAAAACTTCAATCAACATGTTTTGAAAAAACTATATCTATTCAAAAAGATTGGTTGAATTATGAACTCAAAGAGATTGGCTTGCACATATCAACTCTGCATTGCAAAGTGGAGGCATTGTAAGTGGGATGAGATTATGAGAATGAAAGTATTATACAAGTTTTTTTTTTGATCTTCTAAGAGTTATGGAGTTGGAATTTTAAACCACTATATTTTTCCATTAGCCTTTTTTGTTTCTCAGAGTTTGGAGATTGATTATTTTTAACATATAAAATCTTTAATTATTATGAAGTATTTTGGGGTGATTATGTTATGTCAATCTCGATTTTACTTTGGTTTTTGCGAAATATGAACCCAATAATAAAAAATCATTTTCCATTTTTTTTAACATATAAAATCTTTAATTATTATTAAGTTATTTTTAAAAAAAATATTTTCAATTTCAAATTATTATTTTTCACCCCCCCCACCCCACCCCTACC
>NW_006239436.1:291083-298586 GCF_000226075.1 Solanum tuberosum
CCCCACTCCACCCTCCCCCAAAAAAAATTAAGTTTATTTTAAAAAGTATTTTCAGTTTTAATTCAAAAAATATTTTCTACTCTCTAGTAAAAATAAAAGATATTTTCTCAAAAATATTTTTCATTCATAAATCAAACACTAAAAATCATTTTTCGAAAAATATTTTCTACTCACCAACCAGAAAAAAATAAGTCCAAAGTCTACTTGTTTTCCAGAAAAACATTTTCTAGAAAAATATTTTTCATGGAAAACATTTTCCTTCCTACCAAACACACCTTTAATGTTGGTGGAAAATGGGAAAAATCAGATCAATGGAATCAAAGGGTTGTAAACCCATTTCTAATAGTATACAACTGACTGCTCATCAACCGTTGCAATTAAGAGTTTATGACTTCTAACTTATATATATATATATATAAAGCTGGATATAGAAAATCTGATGTGGCACCTCTCTATGGCCATCATTTTTATTTATCTTTTATCTCATTTTTTTGACATTTTATTTTTGTTTTCTATTTTTTATTTGTAATTTTGAAAAAAAAACTGAAAAATATTTTAATGCATTTGCATCATGCTCCTTTAAAACTTCCATCATACTAATACACATTTAAGTAACTGGAAGATGAAAAGATCAAAATCTTTTCATTTTTCATAACTGTTTATAATTATTTAGCCTATAAAAAAAAATGAGTGTTGTAATCAACAATAGTGGAATCCTTCACTTTCTCTCTTCTTCTTCTAATGATGATGATGAATATATGGGTATCAAATTTTGATATTGAGATGTCCAGCGAATTTCTAAGCCTTGTGATTTTTTCAAGAAAAAGGGAAGAGAGAGTATCTCATGATCCTTGTAGAGATATTGGTGATGATAAAACTTCTAAAGATATTGGTGATGATGAATATACGGATATCAAATTTAGTCATTGAGATGTCCAGCAAAATTCTAGACCTTGTGATTTTTTCAAGAAAAAAGAAAGAAAGAGTATCTCACGAACCTTCTAAACCCTCAGGCTACAACTTCTGAGCCTGAAGATGAGGAGTTATTGTTAGCCTAAAGAGCTGAGCTACGTTCCAAGAGGTTTAATGATCCGTCTAGGATCCGAGTTTCCCAAGTTGCTACTCCTCCTCCTGCCCCATAACAGGTTGTAGTCCCTGCACCACCTGCACAAGGTCCTCCTTCTCGGTCTATGAATAGACTGAAGACTAAGGGGGTGAGGACCATTATTGAGGAGAAGCGGTTGTCGATGAATGGAGTAATAGACCGATACCTAGAGATATGGCGTACCATAAAGGCCTGCAAATTCGAGATTTTCACTATACCCCGGGGTTCCTATATTTCTAGTTGGGTCCGGGAGTTTTACACTACATATGGGGCCTTGGTGCCATAGGGAAAGAGAAAATGTGCAACCTTCAAGCCAGTGGACTATGTAGTTGTCAGGGGGAAGAAGGTAAAGTGTGACAACGATGATATAAATGATATATTGGAATGCATCGGCAACATTGCAGACAACTATCAATACATGATCAAGACTAAGTCCTTTGGAGACTACGAAAAGCTGGTTAGCTCCTAACTTATTTGATGGTACCCCTAGGTGGATCGAAGCTGGAATGCAAATTGAGAAGAAAGACCTCAACGTGGCAGCGAGGTACTGGTTTAGCTTCATCATTAGCACCATTATGCCATCACAGAATGAGTCCATCTTCCGTCACACAAAGGCAGTCTGTCTTGGATCGATCATTGCAGGGAAGTGCATAAATTTGGGCATGATCATTACACAGGAAATGACCAAGAGGGTCAAGCAACATCTAACCTCTCTTCCTTTTTCGGTGTTGATCACCGAGTTGTTCAGACAAGCTCGGGTGCCTCGAGATGAGAAGAAGGATGTGAATATACGGATATCAAATTTAGTCATTGAGATGTCCAGCGAAATTCTAGACCTTGTGATTTTTTCAAGAAAAAAAAGAAAGGATATCTCACGAACCTTCTAAAGATATTGGTGAAAATAGAAAGATTATGTAACAAAAATTTCTCTTCAAAGTAGAATTCTTTTTGAAAGAATGTTGATTCCTTCTGTATTGAGAGAAAAAAAATTCATATTGATTGAGAAATTTATAAGAAGAGTGATTAGTATTTCAAAGGGTAAGAAGATTTATTTAGAGAAAAAATTAATCTATTTAGGAAATTAGTATTAAATTTAGGAGGAGAATAGGTATTCTACTAACTCCTTTCTTATTTTATTATGTCATAATTTCTTTTTATGTATCTTTAATTAAACTTTATTTTATTTTTTGTTATTTAGCTTTACTTAAAATTTACTAACGACATTATTTCTTCTTCTTTAGTCTACTAATTTTTTCTTCTTTTTATTTTGTTTTGTTTTTTTGTGTCTTTAATTAAAGTTTTTTATCTTATTTATTTTATATTAACGTTTTTATGTATATTTTTTAATTTCTAATGCCTGAAATTTTATTTGTTTATTCCTAGAATCTAACTATTATAACTACTTAAGAATTGCAGTGTTTTTTTTATGGAATTTGATTTTGACATTTTTCTTATAAATTTTAGATCATTTCTTAGTCCAACATTGATAATTATATGTTTTATAAACAAAAATCTCATATTTATTCAATTTTATTAATTTCTAAATATTCTTTCTAACATTTTTATTAAAATAATTGCTCAAAATTGAGATTACTCTTCTCTAAAAAATTGTGCCTCGAATTTTATTTTACTTTTTAGCATTTTTTCTAATTTTTAAAAACTTAAAATCTTATAAAATATGAAAGATGACCATATTTAATTCTTATCACCATCAATGTTATTGATTTCTTTTACTTCTTTCCCTTAATGTCATTATTAATGTTGTTTATATTATTTCATTAAATTACTTATTTTCCCTTTTTAGTACTTTTTCATTTGTTTTATTTTTTATTTCTAAAAATTAATTATTATAACTATATAAGAATTACAATTTCTTTTACAGAATTTGATTTTGCCTTTTTTCCTTATAATTGTTAGATCATTCCTTAGTCCGACATAGATATTTATATGTTTTTATCAAAAACAATTTTTCTTATATGTTTCTTAAATTAATTGCATAAAAAATAATAATAAGTGTTTTCATTCATTGCTCAATTTTTATATGTATAAATAGAAAAACAACTATTATGTTTTCCATAATAAAGTTATATCTATATTGTCAATGTTTTGTCAAATACTTTTTTTCTTTTCGATCGTCTCATTCTGCCATGACTAACTTTATTTGTTTTAATTTTTTATGAATGAAAGAAATATGAGAGAAGGAAGAGGAAGGGTTTTAGGAAAGATCAATTAATAGTATTTGATGAATTTTTTAAAAAAGATATTTTTTGGAGATTTTTTATGACAACAATAAATGAGATTATTTGAGATAAAAAAAAATAATGAAAAAAACGTGTAGGGTAGTAGAAAAGTGTTTTTTTTTATAAAAAAATTTATAGACATAAAAGGTAAAATGAGAGAATTTAAGGAAAATAATAAATTATAATAATAATGGTGAGAGATGATGAAATTAATTAAAAATATATTTTTAATTTTCAGAAAATTTTTATGACAACAAATTAAATTAGATTAATTGAGATAAAAAAAATATTGGAAAAAAAAACGTGTAGGGTAATAGAAAAGGTTTTTTTTTTAGAAAACTATAGACCTAAAAGGTAAGATTGAGAGAATTTAAGGAAACGAATAAATTATAATAATATAATGATGAGAGATGAAAAGTAATAAATTGTAGTAGTAATGATGAGGAGAGATAAATAAGTTATTTTAATTATATTTTTTCCCCTTCTTTTAGCATATTTTAGAGATTTAAAAAATTCAAAAAATTGACAAAAAGGATAAATGACAATTCTGGCAAAAGAGAGGCGCCACATCACATTTTTATTATCCAGCTTTATATATATATATATATATATATTTGCCTTGCTTGGCTTACTTGCTTGATTGAAAGAGTTCATAAACACTTAGAATCAATTCTTTTTGGTATTAAGATTACAAAAATATTTCATTTTATTTTTGGATAAAATATTCTTGACAATTTATTGTAGGGCTATACCCACTTAAAAACATTTATATTATCAAATGTTCAGACGTAGATTATTGACGTAGTTCATCACCGCGCGAAGCGCGGACAATTTACCTAGTTATGAATATAACAATTGGAGCTAACATGACTAGAAAATAATCAACAAAATCTTATATTTAATAACTATATGGAGCTAAAGTGTCTGCATCACTAAGACGTTACATTTGTTATAATGCTCTCCACGAAACATTAACATAAGAGTGTCGGGCAAATTTTTTCACTAATTAACGTTGCCAAAACATATAGGAGTAAACACAAGAAGAATCCAAAAGGAGTTAATATATAATATTACCCTTATATATATACGAAGAAGGGTACGACGAAAACAACACTACAAAATTGTACTAAGAGCAACATAAGATGTACAAAAATATACACATAAATAAATTGAATATATATATATGCTCAGAGCCGACTCAACAAGATTGGGAGCCTAAAGCCAAACTTTAAAGAGGGGTCCTAATTTTTTTAATTCTTTTTTTTTCAAAAAAAATAATCATGTATATATTTGTTCAAAATCTATTTTCTAGCCTTTTTAGATGTGAAGTCATTAATAACAGTTTTCTAATCGATTTGTTTTAGTAATTCATTTTCAATTGATAATATAGCTAATGCATTCAATCTAACATTGTTGATCTTAGATAAGATTTAATTTTATCAATTTTAGTTTCGAAAATCTTCTTCCGGCCGAAGCAATAGTTACATGATTTCTCTTCATAACTAAAATGAGAATATATATACTTACTAACTAAGAATATCAACAATAACAAAAGTTCAAGAAAAATTATAAAATAAAATTAGATAATAAAACCTGATTCATGAATTTGACAAGTTGATATAACAAAATTGAAATAGTATTGCGTTGCTTCAATATAATGATTGCTTGTTGCACTTCTTAACATTTTGAAGAATACACTCAAAAGCAAATTTTGAGAATAAAAATAATAAAAAACAGAGATTAAAAAAAATGAGTATAAGGTAAATAATAATATAAGGTCAAATTTTTAGGAGATAAATAAGGAAACACAATTTTCCACTTAAGGGAATTATTTGAACAAATGTTTCATTCCCTTAGAAAAATGGGAAAACCAACGCTTATATATATATTTTTTTAATACTTCTTACATGTTTTTTTGAAAAATTTAAAAATACATATAATTTTAAGTAACATGTCTAAGTATTTTTTTAAAATTGGGGGCCCCAAAAATATGGGGCCCCAAGCGATGGCTTTAGTGGCCTAGTGATTAAGACGGCCCTGTATATACTAGAGGGGCATGACTCGTGCTGAGAACGATCCCAACATTTTATTTTTTTGAAGTTGTAAATTCTTGAAGATATATACACAACTATAAACATCATTGGCTATATTGATACAAAAGTATGTTGTGCAGGTGATTGAGTTTAATCAAGAGAATGCCTTCATGGGTAATATAGACATTTTTGCATTAGCTAAAACAAAAATAACACTATCAATGCCAAAAAGATGGCTCATCTAGTCCTTGGGTCTTAAACTCAGGTAAGAGAGTTGGAATATTTTTGAAGAAATTTCATAAAATAACTATTCAACATTTGCACAAACACATCCAAAATGAGTTGTTCAAAAAAAATGAACAAGTCCATTTACTCCAAGTCCATTGTCGTAAGGAAGTTGCAGTAGCTGAAAAAAAAAAGATTTGTTATAACTTATGTAGAATGATGATAATCAAGTAATTGATTAACTCGTATATAAAGTGTAAAAATATTTTTCATCTTTCACTATCTATATTATGGGAGAATCATAATAATAGTTGAAACCAAATATTTAAAGAAGGACGTGTATGCACAACATCAAGCCAGAAACTACCGAAGGTATAAAAGAGCTATATACATAAGCATTAAGTTCCCATAACCAGAATCAGGTGTAAAATTCAAAGAAAGAAGCTCCCTATATTTCATATGTTACACGTCAAATAAAAGGATGAACCTAAGCGGAGAACCAACATAATTCAACTAAGCAAAGCATCCCAATTCATGTTGGACAACAACAAAACGAAGTAATAAAAGAAACAAATTTAGCTAGTTCTGACTATCAGTCACTTCAATTAAATGAATATAGATTATGATAATACCTCCAGACATAGCGTATCATAAAAAAATACAATAAAGAAGATATGAACTCTTAATTTTACATAATCTTAAGAAGCAAATTACTATATCAAGTTGAAACTAAATATGTATCTCTCATTTGAATCTCCCTACCTTCAATGTACATGGTAAAAGAATATCATTTTTACTATTATGTAATGTGTCACTCATGTTGCATGACGAAATATATATACAAAAATCCATAAAAGAAAATTCATAAGAACATGCATATATACACTAAGCAGAGGCAAAAATAAAAATAAGTTGAGGTAGGTGAGGTGAACCAACCTAGGCATGTATGCCATTCTTAATTTTTCCTTAGAATTTGACACCATCTGCTTCCTCTTTCCGATTAGCAACGCATCCTCATTTTTCTTTTCTTTTTTTCAAACTTTGCAAAAAGAAATCTAAAATTCTAACCCCAAAGTAAGAGTCGCAAAAGTAATTTAACATAACAAAGAAAATAAGATAAATCAACTAACAAAAAGTACCTTAGCTTCTGAAACAGAAAGCGAAAGAGAGTGATTGACAGAGTGAAACCAACGGTGTATGCGAATGAATCAGATCTTAATAAAGACACATGGGACATCCAAGGGAACCACACAATACTACAAATAATATAGTTTTTTGAGTGTATCCATATTGTCCGTGCTTGAAAAGTGCATCGCATATTGCTTTTGGTACAATTCATCACTGCAGTGTTGGTAAGCTAACTTTTGCTACATGACTACTAGCAAATCCAACAATAAAAAAATAATTAGTGAACTCGCTTGTTGAAAGAATAAAGTGATCTAAAAAAGGCACAAAAGAGGACAGGATGGTATGTGATATGCACCAAGTTACATTGGCGTATTAAATGGAACATACCCTATTTTCTCAATATGAACATATAAACTCGATATTTTCACTTATAGCATAGTTATTATATTGCAACGCCCCTCAAAATGAAGTAGGATAAAGTAGAGCCTCACATGGGTTTTATGTATTAATAACTTGTTAAAATAATGAAGAATAGCCTTTTTAGTCAGTTTTAAAGAGTTTGGAAGTCAAACGTCAAGGGACGACCAAGACGTTCGGAAACTAGTCTTTTACGTGTTGGTGTGTTCTAGTACATTGTTCATGTTTTATGTGTTGTTTGGAGTCTAAAATCAGTGGAGGTGACCCTAGTGTCTTAATAAATGTTTTTAGGATCAAAACGTTCGGGTACGACTCCCCGGGACCACCCTAAGGGTCCCCGAGGAGGACCCCAACC
>NW_006239436.1:301462-302697 GCF_000226075.1 Solanum tuberosum
TAGGGGGTGCTCTCGGGTCGTTACAAACTTGGTATCAGAGCATAAGGTTTTATAGATTACTTTTAGTTTCAAAGTCTCGAAAGCCATGTCTAGTAGAGTCTTGTTTATCAGTGTGAGTCGCGACACATCTATGATCGAGAGGCTATAGGATGATAGAAGTTTCACTTTCTTTCATTATTCTTGATGTCGTGCCTTAGAGTTTGGTCTATAAGTGTCCTTTTCCTAATCCGTCTCTTGTGTTTATAGGATATGAATTCAAGGGCTAACCGGAGGAGAGAGGAAGATGAGGTAGATGATGGGGGAGTTCCTCCCCAAGGAATGCAAGGTGACCAAGCTCCTTTAGGTGGGCAAGAGAATGTGGTTTCGGTGGTTCCCCCCGGATATGACTAATGGGGAGATTAGAAAGGCTTTTCTCTCCCTTGCCCGTGCCATGACTACTCAAGCAAATAGAGATGTGAGGCCTAGGGTGAATGCTATTGAGAGTATTGTGGCCTCAAGATTAAGGGATTTTACAAGGATGAATCCTCCTACCTTCTTTGGTTCTAAGGTGGATGAGGACCCACAAAACTTTATACATGAGGTGTTTAAGATTGTGGATGCAATAGGAGTGACTCCTAGGGAGAAGGCGGAGTTGGCTTCTTACCAATTCAAGGATGTAGCTCAAGTGTGGTTTGAGCAATGGAGGGATGAGAGACCCATAGGGGCTGAACCAATAGATTGGGGAGTGTTTAAAACGGCCTTTCTTGATAGGTTTTTCCCCTTAGAGTTGAGGGAGAAAAAGTTGGTTGAGTTCATGAACCTACGTCAAAGGAATATGAGTGTGAAGGAATACTCTCTCAAGTTTACCCAACTCTCTAAGTATGCTCCTACCTTGGTAGCAAATTCTAGGGCTAAAATGAATAAGTTTGTGATGGGGGTTTCCGGTTTGGTTGAAGAAGAGTGTCGTACGACCATGCTCCATCATGATATGAATATCTCTAGGCTTATGGTTTATGCTCAACAACTTGAGAAGACGAAGCTTAGGAAAATGAATAGAGATATGAAGAGGGCTAGGCCGGATGAACAAAACCAATCTAGGTCTAAGAAGAGGTTCTATAACCAAGATTCTTCAATGGTAAAAAATGATAGGGTATCTAACCCTAAACCTCAAAGAGGGAATGAAGGTGGTTCTACTTTTGAGAGGCCTAGGTGTGCTACTTGTGGAAAGCAACATTTGGGCAAGTGTCTTGCCGGTA
>NW_006239436.1:302778-302974 GCF_000226075.1 Solanum tuberosum
ATAAGGGAACAAATGAAGGTAAGTCAATTTTCTTTGTTGTTTGATGATAACCTTAGATGGATTTACCCTAAGTGGGGGTGATGAGTTGAGTAGTAAGGTTGTTGATATCCTTATCTTTTCCATCTATTCTAATTCAAGCTTGAAACAAAAAGTTCTTAGTAGCATGTTGCATGTTGGAGTCTTATGTGAATTGAGT
>NW_006239436.1:303023-305359 GCF_000226075.1 Solanum tuberosum
TTATGATGTGCATATTTTAGTTGAATTCTTGTTTAAATAAATAAATGAGTTTTCATGATTATGTCCCTCATGATTTATATGCATTTATGAAGAATTGTTTAAATTGCTCCATGAGATGCCTAGTTGAGAATGCCTTGATGTGATCTTGATGTTGCATGATTATGCTTTTGAGAGAAATTGTAAGGTGAGCCTATAAATGTTGTAATGAGCATGATATGGTATGGAGAAGGAAGTTCCTCCAAAGAAATGAGAAATGGTAAAGTTTTGTGCATATTGAGTGGTAGATGTTATTCCTACTTCTTTGAATTGCATGAAAGTCTTGTCGTAATGCTTTTTATGTGGAGTTAATGTTTCCTCCTTGATGTGTGCAGTAGTAATGATATTACATGCTTGTTGTGGGCTGCTAGTCCTAGAGTCTTTACTTTATAATATTTGAACTGTCATTTGAGGCCGAATGTTCCCAAGTGGGGGATATTGTAACGCCCCTCAAAATGAAGTAGGATAAACTAGAGCCTCACATGGGTTTTATGTATTAATAACTTGTTAAAATAATGAAGAATAGCCTTTTTAGTCAGTTTTAAGGAGATTGGAAGTCGAACGTCAAGGGACGACCAAGACGTTCGGAAACTAGTCTTTTACGTGTTGGTGTGTTCTAGTATGCTGTTGATGTTTTTATGTGTTGTTTGGAGTCTAAAATTAGTGGAGGTAACCCTAGTGTCTTAATAAATGTTTTTAGGGTCAAAACGTTCGGGTACGGGACCACCCTAAGGGTCCCCGAGGAGGACCTTAACCCTTGGCCAAACAAGCTGCCAAGGCAGCTTGAAATAGCTCATGGAGGGAGCATCTCCGCGTCGCGGACTAGCTCCACCAAGGGCCAAAAGTTTGGTCCGCGTCGCGGACGTGTCGCAGACTCTTTTGCCTCAAAATTTAATTTTCAGAAACTTGTGGGAACACCTCCGCGTCGCGAACTTGTTTCCCGACGAAATCTACAAAAATAAAACTCAAGTTGGACTTATTTAAAAAGGTCCAACTAAGTGAGGGGTAATTTGGGTACTGGGTTATTATAATTTTAAGTGTTTTTAAGTATTTTAAAGGTATTAAAACATTTAAGAGGTGTTTTTGAATTCATTCTTCCAAAATCAAAACCCTTTGTTCTTTCTCTCTCTAAAACTCTCTTGAGTTCAAGGAAGAAGAAGGTGGAGAGCTAGGGTTTCAATTGAGGGTTCCCTTCCACCAAATTTCGTTGAGATTTCATCAATTGAGGTATGATGACTCTTCATCTAGGACTCATCTTAATCCTAGAGTCAATTTCAAAGGATTTTCCAATGTTTTCAAAAAGTGACTAAAAGCTTGTTTTTGAATTCTATCAAGGGTTCTTGTATGAAAATGATTTGAAACGTTTGGGTATGGATTAATTGATGTGTTTGTGGTTTTTGAATGAAATACTCCATGAACCCTTGTCTTTTACAAAACCCTAAAATTTGCTATGAAGTGCGTCTTTTTCTATAAATTCAAAGTTGATGGAATTATGTGTAAAGTGAATGGTATTGATATCTCTTGTGTTGTTTAATGTTTATTTATGATTAATTGTTGATAATGGATGAATTATGGGTGGTAAGCCTTATGGGTGAAGTATTGGTGATTTTGGCTATGGCTTTGGATTATGGTAAGAAGGCTTGGTGACCTATGGTTTATGATGATGATGAAGTTGTGAATAGATTATTGATTCTAGTATTTTATATATATATATATGTTGTAGATGTTAGAATTGTGAGGTTTGATCCCTTTGAAAGTGGGGAGGTGTTTACTTTATAAGCATGTTGTTATCATGGCCTTGTAGGCAAAGTTGGATGATTGTTGTTTTGAGTAATGTTGATTATGTGAAGGTAATGTTATACAATGTGAATTTGTGTATGGTATAAGAGCATGAAAGATGACCTTGTGTAGAGACTTCATGTGTTATGCTTGGTTATTGTCTTCTTTGAATGACTTATAATGAAGGTGAGGTTAAGATAGACTATATTTACCTCTTCTCACACCTAGTGAAGAATGAATGAAAGAACATGAGAATGAATGAAAAGAATGGGAGTTAATGCTAATGAATGAAAGTTGGGTCTATTGTAACGACAGTCTCATAAAGTACTCCTTTAAATGAATGGGGTTCCTAAATGAAAGGTTTTCTCATCTTTGAATCCAAAAAATTCCTAAATGAATGAATGTGGGTTAGGATGAGTACTCCTTCGTGAGTTGAGATGAGAGTACTTAGTAGCAATCCTTATCCCTAAATGAATGAATGAAATGAATGTCCAACTCCGTGGGGGAGTAATGTCTAGCAC
>NW_006239436.1:305577-316643 GCF_000226075.1 Solanum tuberosum
CTCTTTGGGCTAATTAATGAAAGCGTTGGTCTTTGAGCATGCTAATGTGAAAGTGAGTCATAATGAATTGAATGTAAGTGCTTATGTTGAATTGAATGTATTTGATGATCTTATGTCATTGGTGAATGAAGTTGTCTAAATGCATTAAGTTGAATCAACGATTTATGTTAAGATGTGAATGGATCTTGTCTTGTGTAGCCTTAAGGATCACTTGGGTGTGGTATGGAGAGGTAGTATGGGCTGCCTCACCATGTCTTACTTAGGTGAGTCTTGGGATGACATTTGATGAGTGTTCTAGTTTTATGAAGTGACTTGTTGGCTTATGTGCTTATATGTTTCATGTGATCAATTGGTGAAGGTTGAGGTATTCATGGTAAGTGCACTTTGTGTGACCTTAAGGTGGTGCCTTAGTGTGGGTTATGGTATGGGACGTTGCCCATACATTGCACGAAGGTATTGTTTAAGGGTTACTTAAGGTGGAGGTCCAAGGCAAGAAGTTAAAGGTAAATGGGTTATGTATGTTTATGAGTTATTGTGAGGCATATGACTTTGTATTGTTGGTTGTGACTTGTAAGGTGCCTATTATGTTGATGTTCATGAGATTTTATCAAAATGGCATGAAAGCATAACTTCCGAACAGATGTCCTTTTTAGCATGTTTTGCATATTCTCATACTTAGTACGTGTGTTGTACTAACCCCTTTCTTCTATTTTACTACAAGTGTAGGTTGTGGTAACTAGGAGGAGATTGTGCTTTGGAGTTGCTTGGATTTCTTCACTCTTCCAAGTCTTTGGATTGTCCTCAAGATTCGAGGACTATGTTTAGAAGTTTCTTAGTCATTGTAATAGACACTTAAGTTTCATTTCATTTGTAAAGGGCCGTGTCTCTTAGTACGTTTTAAGGTCTTGTCTAAGATTGGCTAAAGAGACTTAGTAGTTCCGCTTGCATATTGATGTTTGCAAATGTTGTTGACTCTTGAAGTCTTATGGTTTTATTGAATAAAAGTTTTAAATTCTTAGTGATTTTTATGATCTATGCGATGAATGAATGCTAAGGCTTGTATAAGACCTCCGAGAGGTCGAATACGCATGTAACGGCTAGGGGGTGCTCTCGGGTTGTTACATATATATTGAAAAAGGAGAGTTGAAATGGAATATGACAAATAGATACACCTGCTCACATAAAGGAGTGTTTCCAAACCATTGGATATCTAGATATCCCAGGAGAAATTTTAGTGGGTCAAATGGTTCAAATAATACATTTGGTCATTTCTAAAGAGCACCTCATCATTATATAATTACCTGAATTTCCTGAGCTTCCTTATGCTTTCTTTATAAATTGCCAACAACTACCTTTTGAAGGTATCATGTATGTCATTTTATAATGTATTGTGAAATACTAAATAAAATGATAAAATTATAGTTGAGTGGTTATATTCATGAGGAAAAAGCTTGATATTTCAAGTTTTCATTTTAAGATTGCTTGACAAAGTAGATATAAAAGTATAGAACTATGGGAACTTTCAAGAAATGGCACCAAAGCAGTTGTTTAGGAGCCTTCCTCTACTCCAAAATAGAAAACTGTTTGATTTAGATTATAGTCATAATTAGAATAAATGGAGTGTTGCTTACTAGTATAAGATTAAAAAGATTAAGATTACTACGTGTTGCCAACTCCAATGTAGAACACAAGTAAGCTGAAAGGTTATCAAAATAATTGCCAAAATATAAGTGCATTACTGACTGTTGAGAATTTAGTTGATACAACCTTTCTTCATTTCTCATTGAGTTTTTCTCAATATCATTAGCTGCAAAGAAATTGAAAAAGAAAACATTTTAGTTAATACAGACATGAATAATGTGAAAATTCAGTTAACAAAGGAGCCAAAGGCTCAGGAAGTTGCACAATAATCTTCAATAATGAAGCTCAAACTCAAGGAAGCTGCTTTCATCCCTTTCCAAAGAGAAGTTTAGCTATCTTTCTTTTCTTCAATATTAAAAGCATCCATTTTACCCATCATCATATTTTCATTAATAATAAATAGGTGCAAAAACAATCGAATAAAGAAAAAAATTCACCTGAAATCAGAAATACAATATTAATATGTGATAGACAAACTGCGCCATAGAGGAGGATTACAAAATTATACCCAAAAGTGAAATGCTATAAACTTGAGATTTATATAAAAAAGAATGTATAGCATGAGAGATAGGCAGAAAGTATGTCACGACCCAAAATTCACATGTTGTGATGGCACCTATGTTCCCAGCCGATAGGTAAGCCAATCCACTGGTTTTATAGATTTAACTAAATAATTAAGGTGAAGATAAAAAACAAGTGGAATACATCAAGGACCAAGTCTTTCATAATTATGAAATGCGGAAAACTAAAATACCGCTCCAGAATTAGTGTCATAAGTACAAGAGATCTAAAATACAATGCAAGTATGAAATTATATGAAAAGCCTAAACGTAAAAAAATTCTGTCTGAATACGAAAACAACAAAATAAATAATAAAATAGAGGGAGGTGTGAGCTGCAGAACCGCCAAAGCACTCACCACAACTCCAAGATAATGCAAACTTGGACTCATAAGCTCCACAACTACGCTCATATCCGGAATTGGATCTGCACCACAAAAGGTGCAACAAGTGAAGTATTACTACGAAACTACGTGTACCCAGTATATCTCATAGATCGACAATGAAAAGGTAGTGACAAGAGTATAAAAAAATCATTATTTTACTTGTACAAGGCTACATTATACTTATCAATCAAGTTTCATCAAATAGGGTAATCAAATATCATATAATGTCCAACCACCAATAAATCACATATTCAACAAGAATGAAGTATGTAATGAGATGCAATGCAATGTGACATTATGAAATGATATGCCTCAGATTTCAAGTACTCTTTCAAATTTATATACATGATACTTCTCGGAAATACATTGAGAGTTCATGAACCATGGGGGACTCACAAGGTCCATATGCCGACACATACGATCTCCACGTGGTTGTGCGGATGATCTCAACGCACTATCATAAAATCATATAATCCCCAGCACAAACGATATCTACATACTCAACTTATAATCATAATATCAAACAATCACAGCATGAATGATCTCCATGTGTCCAACTTATACTAAATCTTATGTCAATGCATGTGTACGATACGATAACAATAACTTGAGATGATGATGCACTTCAATAAATCAACATCGGTATGACATGTAATTACCTCAACTATAATAAATATACGGGTTAAAAAAAGAAAACTACAACACAAAAGAAACCAAGTCAATAATACATCAGCTAATGCTCATATGGTTTGGCATTCTCGGATTACAATCCGTCATTCTATAGTAACAAACTTTCTTTTCATAACACCGGTACTCATATCAATGCCCGTCACACCATTGGTATGAGCCCCCACATCTTCTGTCCTTATCCATTAACTATTCCATTTTTAATCTTTAATTAAAAAAATGTTTTTCAATGAAATCTGAAAGTCTTAACATACCTTGAATGCCGAACACATGTCACAGTTTATCAAGATTTTGCTTTTCCATTTCGTAAAGTTTCAGGATGTTTCCAATCTATCAAATATTTAATATTTGTAAGAAACAAGTCTTTAGACACCCATATTACTATATGCCTATTCTAAACCCACAACCCCCCCCCCCCCAAATATATAATCAATTTTCTAGAACCCAAGCCTAGGGTTAAGTCTTATTTCCTTCAAATAACATAACTCTAATGCTATTCATATAATATAATATACCTCATATTTAATTACCTATCTCAATATATCAAAAACTAAATATATACAATGGTAAATAAAAAATAATTATTGAGATTGAAGCCATTGGTTTCATAACCAGTGGCGGCCGTGAACAAATTTTAAGTCAATTCAATGAAAATAATTTCCTCTAAGTTATCACCAACCCATCATTGCCTTAATTTAATGGAAATCATTATCTAACCAATAATGTTAGTTTGTCCCCCTCCAAAACTTCGAGAAAAATGAAAATCGCTACAACACATCCAATTACTGCTAACTTCCACACTACTAAAAAAATAGTGAATACCGACTTCCGGAAGTCGGTATTCCCTGAAATATCGACCTAAAATCGACATCCCAACTTAGGTTGGAAAAAGCTTGGTCGCTATTCAATACCGACCTCTGGAGGTCGGTATTTACTGACCTCTCGAGATCAGTTTTTATTTTATGTCGGAAAATTCATATATTATTATTTCCGACTTTCTGAGGTCAGAATTGGAATACCGACATCCGGAGGTCGGTATTTTTATTTTTGTAATGTTAAAATTCCGACCTCCGGAGGTCGGTTTTCGGTATTTACTGACCTCTCGAGGTCGGTTTTTATTTTATGTCGGAATATTCATTTTTTTAAATTCCGACCTCTGGAGGTCGGTATTTTTATTTTTGTAATGTTAAAATTTCGACCACCGGAGGTCGGTATTTTTATTTCTGTATTTTTAAAATTCCAACCTCCGGAGGTCGGTATTTTTATTTTTGTAATGTTGAAATTCTGACCTCCGGAGGTCGGTATTTTTATTTTTGTAATGTTGAAATTCTGACCTCCGGAGGTCGGTATTTTTATTTTTGTAATGTTGAAATTCTGACCTCCGGAGGTCGGTATTTTTATTTTTGTAATGTTGAAATTCTGACCTCCGGAGGTCGGTATTTTTATTTTTGTAATGTTGAAATTCTGACCTCCGGAGGTCGGTATTTTTATTTTTGTAATGTTGAAATTCTGACCTCCGGAGGTCGGTATTTTTATTTTTGTAATGTTGAAATTCTGACCTCCGGAGGTCGGTATTTTTATTTTTGTAATGTTGAAATTCTGACCTCCGGAGGTCGGTATTTTTATTTTTGTAATGTTGAAATTCTGACCTCCGGAGGTCGGTATTTTTATTTTTGTAATGTTAAAATTCCGACCTCCGGAGGTCGGTTTTCTGCTGCAAAACATGTCAAATAGATACAACTACTCCTAATCACTCTCACTCTCCTTGTCAGACTTACCATTCTCATCACCCTCACTTTCCTTATCAGACTTATCATTCTCATCACTACTGGCCGGACATGGAGGAAGAATATTTCCTGATTCAAAAAGAAAAGTTAGTTGGGCCTGAAGCGCTGCATACCTCTTGTTCTCTACCTCCTTTGCTGCCGCAATCTGCTCCTCTCTCTTCCTCTCTTTTTCTTCTCTTTTCTTCTCTCTTTCGGCTACAGCAGCAAGCTCGACATTGAGATAAGCTATCTTACTCTCTATTGCAGATATTGTCTCTTTATCCCCGCCATCAAAGCTTAAGGATGATGAACCACAATACCAAGACTTCTTCTTCTGATACGCCTTTTCTGGATAGCCGTAGATTGAACCTTTAATCGATTTACCAGCACTCTGTTTCCAAAGTTTCTCATTTTCTTCTTGTGTAAATGGTCTGTCCTGACTCTCAAGAGGTAGAGTACTACGATATTCCTGAGATATTCGTATATACCTATCTTATAATTTAAACAAAGAACTCTACGAATAAGAATGTAATATATACAAGGAAAAGAAAAAAGATTAGTTTGAATGGAGTTCTTACATATGTCTCTTGAGCACGTGGCTCAATCCATCTTTCTTCTTCTGTGGGGTTCGTACTCTTTTTGACGTGAGTAACCTTGAACATCTCTGCTACAGCTACCGGCCTACCCAACTCTTTTTCCTGCAAATAACATATATAGAATATGATCTCATTAATCTCCAAAAAGTACTAATCAAAAAAGAAAAAAATATTTTACTAAATTAAGAAAGTATACCATTCTTTCCTTCCTAGTAACCTGGCTAATAGCTCCACCAGTGTGCAAAGATCCTCCCTTTTCTGATGCGCGAGCCATCTTCCCAATCTCACTCCTCTTTTTAAATTTTTCATCAGTACTCCAATGTTTCAATAACAGAGCACATCGATCCGGTAACATAAAGTTAGGCATTCTATTTTTTTTTCCGACAGTCACAAAATGTGCTAGAAAGCAACTTTGAAGCTTTAAGCTTGAAGTTCACTTGAACGTCATCCTCATGGTCGGGAGCCCATACATAATATATCTGTAATAAAAAACAACTAAATATTTATTGTTCAAATGACTAGAGAATTTAAATGTATATGATGTGAATTTAATTTATATATATTCTTACCTTAAATTCGTTGAACATCTGCCCTTGGGTGTTAAGTGGAATCGAACTCCAATTCAGATACACAACATTATAGTGAGTTCCGATGCACTTTAAAATAATCTTTGCCATACCCACATCCGGACGTAAGCTGAAATACGAGTTCATTGACAAAGTAGAGTAAACAAAAAATAAATCAAATCAATTAAAACATAAATAGATAAATGAAAGATAAAAACATAATTAAATCATACTTGTATCCTAATGGCTCGATGACGAGTCTACGAAAATTGTCTCTATCGACCTGGCTGAGGACCATGTGCATCTGAGTGCTGGGTGGTGGGAGTATTAGGCTCCGAGCCATTGGATTCAAGATGAAGATTGGAAAAGTCCAATTGATCCACTACTAGTATTCAAAGTATTGCAATGACTAGCACTAGATCATGGTATGGTAGACCCACGACCAAGATGTGAATAGCCTTGCAAAGTTTGGTACCCCGAACTAGGTACCACAGTGGGTGTAGATATAGTATAACCAGATTGTGGAGCCACATGAGTAGAGGCATTATGTGACTTGTGTGCCGAGTGAGTAGTTGAGACTGAGGCTCGTTTTGAAATGTTAACTCGAGAGGGCTCATCAGATATCACGACCCCAGTGGGCCTTCTCATAGCATTTTCCTTAAATTTCTTTTTTGGATTAGCGGATTTTTTTTGATTTACCCTTGTCTTTATCTACCATCTATATCAATTAAATATAAAGATTAAAACAAAGTAGTACAAAATAATATCACAATGTCGAACAAATATATCAAACAAAGTTATCATAACATAAGGCTTAATTCAAATAGTCTTTCACAATGTCAAACAAAAGTTAAAACTACTAAAATATAAAGTATACTCAAATATGAATAGCTAAAAATCCACTAACTAAACATACAAATTGTTATTCATCCTCTTCGGAAGTTTCTTCATCATCTATCCATTCACATGCATCATCTTCGGAAGTTTCCTCCTCATCTATCCATTCATCCTCTTCGAAAGTTTCCTCCTCATCCTCCTCCATATTTGTTGGCATATCTAACTCTTCTCTATTAACTTCTTCTAAAATGTGATCAGGATGCTCCAAATTCATTTCTAACTCAGCATCCACTACTTGATGAACACTTGATATTTCATTTTGATATGCAACATCCAATTCATTCTCAACATCCACTCGCCCCATCGATTTTTTTTTATTACAACCCACCAATCAGACTTATCCCTACGCAACGGATAAAAAGCATAGTACACTTGCTTAGCATTCTGTGCAATAATAAAAGGATCATAAGCCTCATACTTCCTAGTGTGCTTGACTTCAATGATATTATGCTGCTTAAGCTCCCTCGTACCTCTTGAAGTTGGATCAAACCACTTGCATTGGAAAAGTACTATTCTTTTGATTGGCCAACCCGAATACTCCAACTCTACAATCTCCTGTAGGACGCCAAAATAATCAACATTCTCATTTTGATTTCCATCATCACCTTTAACCCAAACACCACTATTATTAGTTTTCTTATTCTTTGAGTATTTCTCTGTGGCAAATTTAAAACCATTTACGTTATATTGGGACATTGTGTGAACTGTAATCGGTCCCCAAGAAATATCCTTGAAAAATTGATCAAATGTGGCGGCATTTTCTGAATTGTAGACCTATATATGGTTAGTAAATTAAAAGCAATGTTAGTAGAAGGAAGAGTACACTAATCTCTTAGTAGGTGTATATATTACAACACTTACCCAATTAGTATACCATGTTATAAATGATGGAAACACTTGATCATCACCATATTGGCTCACAAAATAACTGTAGAATCACATTGAAAATACAGTTAGTTTCCTTAATAAAATCGGAGTTGAATATATGTTGTTTACATATTTAATTTTCTTACTCTAAGAAGGGTTGGACTTCTGGACAATTCAACAAGACATGAAGCTCTGCAGATTTTTTCTCCTTTTCGGTAAGTTTGTGCAATGTACGCTTTTTTGAACCCTTACCCGGTTGGTTGAAGATTGATAATGATTGCACTGCAAGATCATTCCCAATAGCATCATGTCGATTAGGTCTGTTACTCAAACACGACACATAATCATCAAAGTAGTAAGAACAAAAGTGGGATCTTTCTTTAACTAGATATACTTGAACCATACAGCCCTCCACCCTATGTTTATTCTTAATACCCCTTTTAGACTTGCCAAAGCTCCTGTAAAATTTTATATTAGATATATAATTTCAAAATATATATGAACGATTTATGAAATAAGAATAAATATGTTATAGTTACTTACCGCTCAAAAGGATACATCCACCTATATTGGACTGGACCTCCCTGTAGGGCTTCATGAACAAGGTGAATGGAAAGATGTTCCATCACATCAAAGAACCCAGGTAGAAGAATCTTCTCCAACTTATTACTAATAACAACGATATTTTTGGCCATCCGAACCAGATTCTCTACTCTCAATGTGCTGGAACACAAGTCTTTGAAGAACAAACTGATCTCTGTCATCGATTTTCATATGTTTTCAGGCAATCCATAAAAAGCAATCGGAAGTAATTGTTCCATGAAAACATGACAATCATGGCTTTTCATCCCATGTAATATTCCACGCTCAATGTCAACACTCTTTCCCAAATTTGAGGCATATCCATCTGACATGTTCAAGCTTTCCACCCACTCACAAATTTTTCTCTTCTGTTCCATTGTGAATGAATAACTAGCCTTGGGCTTAAGTAACTTGTTGTTGGCAGACTCCTGTAAATGCAACTCCGGTCGTCTACAATGTTCTGGTAAGTCAAGTCTCGCCTTAACATTATCTTTTGTCTTGCCAGTCACATCCATTACAGTGTTGAACAAATTATCAAAATAATTCTTTTCAATATGCATGACATCAAGATTATGTCTAAGCAAATTATCCTTCCAATAAGGTAACTCCCAGAATATACTCTGTTTAGTCCAATTATGTGCAACACCATACCCATCAAATTTGTACGGTGGTTCCTCAGTTACCTTTGGAAAATTTTGAACCCTTTCCCAAATATCATCACCCGTTAATATTGGGGGTGGACCATCTCGTTCAGTTTTATTCTTTTTAAATGCATATTTCTTTCTCCTAAACTCATGATCAGGTGGCAAGAACCGACGGTGACAATCAAACCATGAATTTTTTCGCCCATGTTTCAATGTGAATGATTTAGTATCTTCCATACAGTAGGGACATGCTAACTTTCCAGCTGTCATCCATCCAGATAGCATTCCATAGGCAGGAAAATCATTAATAGTCCACATTAGCACGCATGTTGAAATTTTGTTTACGAGAAACGTCCCATGTTTCTACCCCTCAGACCACAACAATTTCAACTCATCAATCAAAGGTTGTAAGTACACATCAATCTTGCTTTTTGGATTACTCGGACCAGGAATGACACAATTCAAAAATATATATGGAATTGTCATACATATCTCAGGTGGAAGATTATACGGTGTAATAAACACAGGCCAACAAGAATATGGTGCAGCCCCAACTGAAAAAGGGGTGAAACCATCCGCACACAAACCCAGCCTAACATTCCTAGGTTCAGCGGCAAAATCTGGATAAGTTCTATCAAAATGTTTCCAAGCCTCTCCGTCAGATGGATGACACATGACACCAGGTGGCCTTCTATTTTCACGGTGCCATCTCATATAAGGAGCAGAGCTATTTGATGCATACAACCTCTTCAATCTTGGTATAAGAGGTAAATAATGCTTCGCCTTAATAGCAAGTTTCTTTCCAGTAGAACCAGTCTTATAGCGAGGGTGACTACAAAACTTACAAGACTTTAGATCGACATCCTCCTTATAGTATAACATGCAACTTTTTTCACAACAATCAATTCTTATCGAGGAGAGTCCTAACTTAGACACCAATACATTTGCTTTATAATAAGAATCAGGAATCTCTACATTGGGATCAACTAATTCCTTCATAAGTTCTATCATAGAGTCCATTGCTCCTTGAGAAATATTATTGTCAGATTTGATACTTAACAATCTAACTGCAACAGACAATTTAGAGTGTTGACTCCCGTTGAACAAAGGACTACTACAATCACGCAATTGTTCATAAAAGATGTTTGCTTCTTCATTAGGAGCTTCTTCTACATTTTCTCCTTGTTCAAAATCAGAATGCATCCCAAAAGCATCATTAATCATATCTGACATTCTAGAACCTTGGAAATAATTATGCTCGGTAGATCTACTACTTTCACCGACAACAAAGTTATTAAACATAGTGTCACTTTCAACCTCACCATGGCTAGTCCAAACTGTATACCCTGGTTTGAATCCATTCATCATAAGATGCATAGCAACAGTCTCTGTTGTATGATATCTCACATTTTCACAATTAACACACGGACACCTAATCAATCTTGAAGTTAAAAAATCATCAAGTGTCTTTGCATGATTTATAAATACAGTGACACCTTCTGCGAATTTTGGAATCGTACCCGCTCGACCAGGATTGTTTCTATTATACATTCTACTACGATCACGATCCATCTACACAAACAATAAAGATAATTTTAATTCCAACAACTAAATTCACCAACTAAACGACATTATTTATTTTAAATTATTCAAACTACTTAACAACTTTTTACTTTTAACTAGTTTAGTTTTGACTTAATTCCGACAACTAAATTCACTAACTAACCCACAATATTTATTTTAACTTTTTAAAACTTAACAACTTTTTAACTTTAACTACATTAGTTTTGACTTAATTCCAACAACTAAATTCACTAACTAAACCACAATATTTATTTTAACTTATTTAAACAACTAAACAACTTTTTAACTTCA
>NW_006239436.1:316725-318380 GCF_000226075.1 Solanum tuberosum
CCACTAACTAAATGACATTATTTATTTTAACTTATTTAAACAACTTAACAACTTTTTAACTTTAACTACATTAGTTTTGACTTAATTCCGACGACTAAATTATCTAACTAACCCACAATATTTATTTTAACTTTTTTAAACTCAAAAACTATTTAACTTTAACTACATTAGTTTTGACGTAATTCCAACAACTAAATTCATTAACTAAACCACAATATTTATTTTAACTTATTTAAACAACTTAACAACTTTGTAACTTTAACTACATTAGTTTTGACGTAATTCCAACAACTAAATCCACCAATAAACCACAATATTTACTTTAACTTATTTAAACAACTTAACAACTTTAACTAGTTTAGTTTTGACTTAATTTCGACAACTAAATTCACTAACTAACCCACAATATTTATTTTAACTTATTTAAACAGCTTGACAACTTTTTCACTTTAACTAGTTTAGTTTTGACTTAATTCCGACAACTAAATTCACTAACTAAACCACAATATTTATTTTAACTTATTTAAACAACTTAACAACTTTGTAACTTTAACTACATTAGTTTTGACTTAATTCCAACAACTAAATTCACTAACTAACCCACATTATTTATTTTGAACTTATTCAAACAAGTTAGCAACTTTTTAACTTTAACTAGTTTAGTTTTGACTTAATTCCGACAACTAAATTCACTAACTAACCCACTATATTTATTTTAACGTTTTAAAACTTAACAACTTAACAACTTTTTAACTTATTTAAACAACTTAACAACTTTAACTAGTTTAGTTTTGACTTAATTCCAACAACTAAATCCACCAATAAACCACAATATTTACTTTAACTTATTTAAACAAACTTAGCCCATGAATTTACCACCAGACAGGGCCTACCAGCAGTTATTTTCAATTCACAAGCAACAAACACAAACTAACAATCAAAGAATCCCTAATTCAAACTAACAATCAAAAACCCTAAATCATTCACTTACTAACTAACAATCAATCAAACTAACAATCAATAAAACTAAGTATATTAGTACTCTAATTTTGAGATACTTCAACTAAATAGAAACAAAAGTAATCTTTTATGGAGGTTCTAAAAATTCACCTTGAGTAAGAAGGTCGGGGATGGTGGCGCGAACTGAGAAAACTGACATGGAGGCGGCGCCGGTCGGGATGGAGGCGGCGCAACCTCCTGCTGCTGGGTGCGACCAGCAGCTGCGCGCGACCTTCCGCTACCTCTGCAGCTGCGCGCGATCTTCCTCTGCTGCTGCGATAGTGGCGTAGCGTGGTGCTGGTCGGGAATCGTGGCGTGGCGCCGGTCAGGGAGGGTGGGGATGAGCGCCGATGGGGGTGGGTCAGGGGTGAGTTGGACGTCACTTAGGTTTTGAGACTTCACTTAGGACTTAGGAGTGAGACTTGATAGAATCCTTCTTTTTTTAAGAGAATTGCTTAATTTACTGACCACGGAATGTCGGTATTTTTTAAAATAATTATCTATATTTAAAAATATTTAATAAATACTGACATCGTGAAGTCGATAATATTTAAATAAAATAATAATTTAAATATACCGACCTCTTTAGGTCGGTATTTATTAATTTATTTTAATATAAACTCAGCTCTTGAGGTTGATTTTATTAATTAAACATA
>NW_006239436.1:318709-318870 GCF_000226075.1 Solanum tuberosum
ATCCTTTACATGTCATCATAATTAGGAGGTGATCACTACACTTGACATCCATTCAAGATTGAACGTATATAATAATACTATCTCGCATTTCATACTAGAATGGATTATATGTTAGCTCTTCACCACTACATCATGACATGAGATATTAAGTTCATGATTAG
>NW_006239436.1:321871-322063 GCF_000226075.1 Solanum tuberosum
TTTTATTTTACACAAAACCTATTGAGAAAAAATAAAATATTGTTATTTATTTATTTGTTTAATACCGACATCAAGAGGTCTATTTTTATTGTTATTCATTTTTTCTGGGAAAATTTTCGACCTCTAGAGGTCGGAAATTGGTTTTCCCGCTTTCCGCAAACCGACCTCCGGATGTCGCTTTTAAAAGTAATT
>NW_006239436.1:322097-328364 GCF_000226075.1 Solanum tuberosum
TAAAATACCGATCTCATGAGGTCGGTATTTTTATTTCATCTAATTACTTTTAAAAGCGACATCCGGAGGTCGGTTTGCGGAAAGCGGGAAAACCAATTTCCGACCTCTAGAGGTCGAAAATTTTCCCAGAAAAAATGAATAACAATAAAACCCGACCTCTTGATGTCGGTATTAAATTACAATTCGGATTTTTTAATGAATTACAATAAAAACCGACCTCTTGATGTCGGTATTATTTTCTTAATTAAATATAAAAATTACCGACCTCTTGAGGTCGCTATTTTTATTGTAATTCATTTTTTCCGGGAAAAATTCCGACCTCCAGAGGTCGGAATTTGGTTTTTCCGCTTTATTTTGCATAAAAACCGACTACTTGTAAATACCGACCTCCATTTGAGGTCGGAAATTTTTAGGTCGGTATTCACTGTTTTTTTAGTAGTGCCAGTTCCTTAATAACTTCAACTAGTATAATATTATTTTTATCTTTCATGACTTGGCAATTAGTGCATGAAACTAAATTGAAAAATTTAATCAACTCATAATTGAAATTTGATCGAGTCGACTCCCATGTCTTTGCCGGTAAGTTTCTGATTCCTTATCCATTCCTTTCTAAAAATAATTAGGTATTAAAAGTCGCAAATTCCACTAACTTCATTTAATCATATGGGACAAATGGTAAAGGTTATTAATTGAATTATTGACTTGATCTATTAACAATCAATAAAATTAATTATTTAATAAATATTCGTTAACTAAATAATTGTAGTTATCGAATTGTTCAAAATTTCAATCTCAAATTTTATGGAAAGAATCAAAATAGTTTTAGCTCTCAAAACGACCTAACAGGTCGTTACAAAGTAGGAGTTCAAACAAACATGAAAATTTCTATATTGGCATGTTCATCCCCTGTAACACATAGAATGTTGGAAAGCTGAAAGGAAAAAGAGTAGTGCACAAAATCTGTCTGAGACTGATTTTATGAGTCCTATCGGCCGTAGAAAGGGAGTCGTATACCCATGGTAGAGTTTTGGAAAAATATCAAGTTTCAATACCTCATTCGACAGTTGACTAGGACGGCTTGTAACCCTTTGTACGAGTCGTAGATTGGTCTCGTAGGTAAGTCCCAGACTTAGTGAAATTATGAGGGTCACGTTCAGATCTATGGTTGGTGTCTACAGATGTAGGTAGACCTATGAGCTGTAGACACGTTATGTCAAAAGATGGTCCAATTTTAAAGTTTATGAACTTTTCTACGCTTGATCAGTACGGTCCGTAGGTCCAAACCGTAGAAGGGTCCGACAATTTTTTAAGGGACTTTTGGGTCTTCTTCGTAAGTGATTAATGCCTAAACTACGTCATTTTGGTCCTAATTCTAATTCCTATGTAAGTATTTTTAGCACTAAAACTACCCATTCTAAAACATTCCCCTAAATCCCTAAATTCCCTCCAAGTTCATCCCCTACAAATTCAAGGAAGAACAAACTAGGGTTTCAAGAACCAAGGTCTCAAATTCACCAAAACAATTGGGCTTTGAACTCTAAAGTATGTTGGTATTCACCAATGGAGTCCTTTCCTCCATGGGTTCCTAAAATCTCCAATTTTACAAGATTAGATTTTGAATTCAAAGTTAGGGTTTTATTCAATCTTCATGGGTTCTTTCCAATTATGATTCAATAATTTTTTTACTAAATTTTATGCATGTGAAAGGTTTTCTTACATATTTCTAAGAACGTGATTGTGAAAGGGTTTCTCACAAAAGGATTCATAAGGTTGAAAGGTTTTCTCACCTAAGTTGAATAAAGATTAAGGAGCTATTCTAAATGAACTTTAGCTTGGATTGCCTGCTTGATTGTGCCTTTCCATGAATGATTAAATGAGTATGATTAATGACTATTCCGTGGGATTTGTGCTTAGCACTAAGAGAATATTGAGATGAAGGCTCCCCTATTAGTAGAACCCCGATTTCTAGTATCAATATCCTTATCCCATAACTATGTACCACCATAGGATGTTGTCTCAGATAGACATTAGCTAGTGGAATTACTTTAGCTCAGACTCATGGCAAATAATGACATATTTTTTTGGTGTAAGATAGACACCGGATTCCATGTTATAGCTCACATGGTCTATGTCGGTTACATGGTAAACTTCCCACAATAATGAACTAAGGTTACTTCTAAAGTATCTCACAAGTGATTTAAAGATGTTTATCTTGCATTGACCATCATTATGGTTTACGTTTTCTAACCCTTTTGTCTTATGATTTAGCTTGTTCATTGCATGTCATGTAAAGTTCTTTTTAGTATGATTTCACAACTCTTATGCATTACTATCATACTTAGTACATTTCATGTACTAATCGATACTTGTGCCTACATTTTTTCACTGATGTAGGGTCTGACACTCCTAACTCTCACACTCGTGGCTAGTTGATCTTTGGCACCCAAGGATTTGGTGAGTCTTTATGTTCCGAGGACCAAGACACTTTTATAGCTTTACATTATTTAAGTTTTCAAACTTGTATGTGATGAATGAGTTGCATCCCATTCACTTTCAATATGATGTAAGAGACGGCTTATTGAGACTTATGTTAGACTTCCGATTTTGTCAAACTTCTTTTATGATATAAAACTATTTCTTTGAAATCCTTATTTCTATTATCTTGTATGGTGTATGGTAGGTGGCTTATGTAGGGCCTCTTGGGATTCTATATGCCATGTTATGCCTAGTGTATACTTTGGGTGATGACAAACTTGGTATTTAATTTAGAGCTAAAGGTTTAGAAAGGTCCTAGGATGTCTCATTAGCCATGTCGAGTAAAGTCTTGTTCATAAGTGTGAAATGCGCCGCATTTATGACTAAGAGGCTATAAGATGTTTAGGTAACTTCACTTCTTTCATTACTCTAAAATTGTGCGATAGAGTGTAACACTATGTGTGTCTCTCTTAATCCCTATCTTATGCTTTCATGATATGACTCCTCGGATAACATACGTTAGAAGGATTGCGAGTGAGAATGTGGAACAAGAAGCTCCTTAAGCTCCTCAAGTTTCGGTCGATTCTTTGGCTGAACAAGTGACTAATGCAGAGATCTGAGCCGCTTTCCATGTGTTGGGTCTAGTTATAACGGCTTAAGCTTATAGGGAGGTTATAGTACCCGTGAACCCAAATGTGGGTACAATAGCAAATAGAGTAAGGGACTTCACTAGAATTAATACCCCAAAGTTTTATGGTTCCAAGGTTAAGGAAGACCCTCAAGAGTTTATTGATGAGGTGTATACAATTTTGATGATCATGGGTGTGACACTGGTGGAAAGGGAGGAATTGATCGCTTATCAACTTAAGGGTGTTTGTCAAGTTTGGTTTGATCAATGGAAGGAAGAGTGGGTGGTAGATGCGGGTCCTCTTTATTGAGAAAAGTTTAAGTCTCCTTTTCTTGATAGGTTCTTTCCTCTTGAGATGAAGGAGGAAAAAGTACTTGAATTCATCAACCTTCATCAAGGAAATATGAGTGTGAAATAGTATGCTTTAAAATTCACTCAATTGTCCAAATATGCTCCTTCTGGTTGCCACTCTAGGGCAAGGATGAGTAAGTTTGTTTAAGGTGTGTTCAAAATGGTGGTTAAGGAATATCACACCGTCATGCTTGATAACACTTAATTTACTCTTTAAAACCAATTAAAAGAGTGATCGATCATAGTCAATATAAAAATCCAAAGAAGAGAGGGTCGAATCCCACTGGGAATGGTATATCGTGGAGAATTCTGGTTGATAAATTTAGACTTTAAATTTAATAATTTGTAATAGTAAGAAAAATTGGGTGGATGATTCGACCAATTTAATATAAAACTTTTGTTATCAATCATTGCAATTAAACTAAAATATCAAAGAAATCAAGAGTTAAAAAGCAATCTAGGAATGTGGGGATTGGAAATCGATGTCACATAGGGGTAGTTATGCTGCTCTATAGGGATAAACATTCATGAATATGCTAAGTCATCTTCATTGAAGCTAATCATCATTCGATCTCAAAGCATCTATGCATATAATATCCTTTTAATCTCATATAAATTCCAATCTAAACAGCCTAATACCTTACTCTGTTCTCTCTTTCAAGAACAGGGAAAATAGATCCAACTCATAACCTCTATTTTCAAGCAAGTTACAAACATCAAACCTAAATTACTAGTATCGAACTAATTACCCGCTACAATCAATCTCTTTCAAGCAGCAACTAGGGATCGAAAGTAAGAATTAAGTTTTCAACCTTAACCCTTAAGTTAACCCCATAGTAATTAGACAAAATTCATATATGAACAACAAAAAACAGAGCATACCACAATACCCACTACATTAAATAACCTTATAAGCCCATATTTTCACCCCTAGATCTTGGGGATTTAGCCACCCATCAAAAAATTAAAGAGATTATACCTTCCATGAAAGAAACTATGAGTGACTTGAAATCAAGCAATTAAAAGTGGATAACCCAGACACTAACAAACTCATTCTGCTCTTCATATCAACCACCATCTCTGGAACATAATGGGATAGCTGAATGAACTTAAGGTTGTACACTTACAGACTCATAGACTCTTGTTTCAAATTCAGAAATTCTCTTACCTTTACTTCCCTTAGCTCGCAGGGAAAGAAACACCCCAAGAAAGCCTCTCCAAACATAGCCCAACTCAAAGGTGGTGCCCCCTCAGCCCTGTTCTTCTTCCATTGGTCATGCCATATTCTAGACACACCTTTGAGATGATATGAAGTTAACTCCACACGCTCTACATCGACAACACGCCTAACCTCAAACACCTTTTGAAATTCATCCACAAAGTTCTCTGGATCTTGATTGACCTTCGACCCTGAAAACTCTGGCGAATTCATCCTCAGAAAGTCACGAATTCTGGATGTATCAACCACATCCTGACAACCTATTCTTTGTTGTCCAACCTTATTTTCCATGACCTGAGTCAATATCTCAATAACATTCTTGAATTCAGCACTGGTGACATCCCCTTGAGAGGGTTGCACTTCTGGGCATATGGAATTTCTTAGCCTTAAGTATTCACATACCTCCTGGTAGGACTTTCTCAAGCAGCTCTTCGTGGATGCATGATTTGAAAATATACATTTAAGCACAAGTTAAAAGAAATTTTAATGGAGTTTAACTCTATCGCATGAAATTGATTAAGAAGAAAGTGAAATGTTTCCTAAATGTCGTAGCATCCTAACTATAGATATGGTGTGTTTCACATCTATAAAAAGGACTCTACAAACACGACTTCATAGACACCCTAGGACTCTTGAACTCTATGCTCTGATACCAAGTTTGTCACTCCCCGCGCCTACACTCTGGACGTGGCCGGCACTTGAGAACCATCACTGGTCCCCAAATGAACCCTTGGCCTGGCTGACTACGTAGCAGAAGACATACTCAAATAGAACTAGGAATTTCAACTGAATAATTAAACTCAAAGACTAAATCAAACTCAACTCAAAGGAACATCTGGAAATACTTATGAAGTTGTAAATCAATTGTCTCAAAAGATCTCAGAATGCCTCAACATGAATGGGGAAATAACATGAGACTCGTCAACGTCTAACTATCTATGAAAACTCTAGGTACTAATATAGATATCGGGATAGAACCCTCGACAACTTAACAAAAATCAGGAATTAAGTGTGACGCCCTCCAGAAAGCAAAGAGGCTCACCATAGCTAGCTAGAATGCAAGTGGTATCAATGCAACACTGGTAGATGACCCTAAGAACTTGTATCTGCACCATAAAAATATGCAGGTCGAATGACGTCAGTACATTGATTGTACGAGCATGTAAGGGGAAACTCCAATACAAAAGGAATAATAAGAGATGCATTAGTTAATGCTTTAAGCCATATTCCCCGGCAGCGGCGTCATTATTTGATAACTGGAAAATATACTTCTTGAAAAGAAATATAAACGATCGTATGTAATATATTTACCCAACTATGAGTCGGGGTCGATCCCACAGAGAATATGGAAGAATATTGTCAATAGCAAATATTTAACTCGATAGTCGTTATATAAAAATGGGGGGATTTAAATTGAAATAAAATAAAAACAATAAAAAGATAGCTTTGAACTAAGTATTTATTTATATTCAGATTATTAAAAGTAACTAGGAATGTGTTCCCCATAAGCTCATAACACGGTAATCCTAATAATAGTAATCCTTTTCTAGTGTATTACATGCAAAGTGATAAGTTAGGTATCTCTAAATCCTTG
>NW_006239436.1:328843-346345 GCF_000226075.1 Solanum tuberosum
GGCCTCCACGGCGGCTCTTCCAAAGTTCCTAAGCTAGAAGAAAATTTATATTGTGTCTTGTATCTTGGTTCTTGGCCTCCCAAATAATTATTTCCATGCCCTATTTATAGATGTAGGAAACCCTAAATAAAATAATTGAGTCCAAACAAGTTAGGAAATCAAAACCCGAAAGGAATTGGATTCCTTTTTCTTCGCGTGTAGCTTCCAATTTTGTGCGTGTAACTTCTTTTTGATGTTGCTGCCTGATACGTGGACCAGCAGGTAAGTTTTTCTTTCCTTATTTGCATATAATTTATATTAATATTATATTAACTTATTTCCATTAAGCTGCCTGCTTGATTTCCTTCTTCAACTTTCCATCTTTAATTCGTTTTAGCTCCAAACATCTCCAATTTTCTATCAATTTAATCCTACAAATAAAATACACAATTTAGCACAATCCATAAAATTTATGCTCATAAAGGACAAATATAAATACTAAATGTGAGGCAAATAATGATTAAAAATATGTATTTCGACCTCACATCACTGGTTGGGAAGGTACTACACATGATAGTAAAGTACTTGATAATGCACTTGTTGAACCAACGTCACAATTTCCATTTCCGCCATATGGTAACTTTAAATTACATCCTTAGAATAAATATTATTTATTTACACAAAGCTGTCTCATTTATGTCACATATGCTTTTAGTAATTCTTTATAAAATGTTTGTTGGTAGATAAATATTATGTTGTTGATGCTGGTTTTTGAAACATAAAAAGATTTTTAGCTACATACAAAGGACTACGCTATCATTTGCAAGATTACCGAGGAAGTGAAAGAGAGCCTCAAAATGCCAAAGAACTATTTAATTAGGCATTCATCTCTGCGCAATGTGATTGAACGAACTTTTGGAGCTTGGAAAAATAGATTTAGAATACTGAAACAAGGCATGAACCATTATGATATTGATCAAACTACTGATGAAATATTTATGGTCTAAGAGCATGAAAATATAGTTGCGGATGATATTGACCAACAAATGGCTCAAAGTAACAATGTTGGTTCGTCTTCTCGGTCACATGATCGATTAAATACAAGTTCAACGTGAGGAAATTGTTCGTACTATGTGGGAGGATTATATTAAAGACTAGTACACTACTAATTTATATTCAATTTTTTAAATTAAATTAAAGTTAGATGAAATAATTACTTAAGTGGAGAACAAATAACTTTGTAATAATATATTATGCGATTTTATAAATTTTGTTTATTTGATAAGATTGAATAAACAATTGGGGATATTTTAATAGTTTTACAACTTATGGATTTTTATGTTTATGAGAAAATATACAATACAAAAATTTCATATCGCATGTCCAAACAAAACTTCAATTTCATCTCATGATTCCATATCATGATACCATATCATAATTTCATATCATGATACCATATCGCATGGCCATACATTAGTAGCCAATTTTGTCTCAACCAACAAATATAGTTATGGAAGAGTTTGTGAATAGTGACACTAAAGGATTTTTAGTGTCAAAGTATCATCAAAAGAGTCAATTGAGTTGAGATGTAGAAGTGCTTATGAAAGAAGAATTGGATAACCTTCATTTCACGTATTCATGGTGTGTAGGAAGAAATGAGTTCGAGAGTAGATCCTCGACCTTTGCTAGCGAGTTTGATATTCATCTTTAGCAAATTTGCCTCAGTTCACTACTAAGAGAGAGTTCCACATTGTGATGCGTCTTTGGTTGCTTTAGACTGTTTTTTTGAAACTTGTGTTAAAATCGTCATTAAAGTGAGAGATAAAACTAAAGTGTAAAAATGTATAAATGAATAAAATGGTAATATATATGTTTGAGAATGAGATGAAGTCATGTGACTTATGAAAGGCATGTAGCCAAATGTTGTCTCTAGTTGTCTTTAGAGACTTGATGAATAAATATGTCTATGATTTTCTACAGAGACTTCATATTGAGAGTTGGAGTCGTCTGGCTTATGATGATAGGGTCGTATGACCGATTGGTGTATCCGGTTGTCCTCAGAGATATAATGACAAATGACATCTCTTGTTGGTTTCAGAGACTTGATGATAAATGATGTCTGTAAAGTTTAAGGTAAAGTCGTTAAAGTAGGTAAAGTAGATTATAGTAATTGATAAAGTAGTGAATAAATTAAGAATGTAGTCGTTTGGCTTATGCATATCATGTGATAATGTCTCCGATTATCTTCAGAGATTTAAATGATAAATGAGGCCTCTGGTTGTCTTCGGGGTCCCAATGATAAATGATGTGTGTAAAATAAAGGTAATGTTGTTAATGACATCATAAATTATGAGTTTAATATGTGTGTGTCGCGCCCCATTTTTTGCAAAACGGGTTTTGGTGCACGACCTAACAACTCTTTTGGGCTTTGGAGGATTGAAGAGTCGACACCTAACGAATTAAGACGCGTTAGGGCACCTATCTAACCTAGCTAAATCTAACTAAGGGTCAACGAACCAGAGATCAGCGTAAGGGTTCAAGTTACCTCGAGGGTAAGGTGTTAGGCATCCCTCGAGATCCACAAATGTGGGTCCCGGCCGTATCTCATGCAATTTATGTGGAGGTTACAAGTAGCATTTAAGGTCACTTCATTTATTGGTTATTATACATGCTTGCTAGGTGATAACTAATAATAAACAATTAACAACAATTTATTTATTTGTTATTTAATTAAGCATGTAAAACTAAGTGATAACATAATTTTTAACAAATTAAGATTACTTCAGTTATTTTAATTAATTAGTTAAGCATACAAGACTAAGTGATAACATAATAACAAATAAACATTAAACAATTAATAAAGAGATCAAATAGGATAATCATTTTTTATTTTTTATTAAACTACCCCAAATAAATATAACTATAAAAAAACAAGTAAAGGGAGAAATGAAAGGAAGACTCTGATAGACTTTACGGATCAGCACTCGACTTTCTTTATTTCGGTCGGCTTCTCCTAGGGACATACAAAACTAAGGTTTGTCATTAAGACAAAATCGATGTCATCATCTCCGTAGGGCCTAAACTACCCCTACCCCACCACCGCATGCTTTTCCGTCTCTATAAGGTGCCTAGCGACCCCCGCTTAAGGTCCAAGAGGCATTAGACTACTATTAGAGTGGATTTTAGACAAAAATAAAATATATAATTTCAAATAGGCCCACCTAGACACCAAGTCAAACAAATAGAACAACACTTAGCACGTAAATCTCATATTGGCCTCTAGTTTTTTTATTTATTTAGCATCCTAGAAAACACACATAAAGTGAAAGGTCTCATGCTTAAAATGTGTGCATAGACAAGCAAACACTAAATATAACAAATAGATTAATTTTAAATGGGCAAAAATATTACAAGTCAGGTAAAGCTTATTAGACTGATTTAATCATTAATTAATTTAAAATGGGCACTTTATAATAATGCAAATGGGAAAAAGTATTTTTGAAAGCAATAGCAAATTATTAATGCTGAAATGTTTATTTCAAGTGGCAGCAATTTATTAGACTGATTTTAAAGGTTGCAGAAAATTATTACAGAAAGCCGATTTTAGTTACCAACTGATTTTAAAAAAAAAGACAGAAATATTATTGCAAGAGAGTGATTTAATAACTCTGTTTTAAATTGTAGACAAATTTAATGTCGCAGTTAACATGCAGGAGAAGACATTGATTTATTTAAAGTAGAAATTACTTATTTAGATAGAGAATATTCATAACAGACTAAAAAAAATACTGAAAATTTATTAGAAGCCTATAAATATGCTAATAAAGTGATTAACATGCTGAAATTTTATTAGCAACCTAATATAAGTTTATTAACTGGCAGGCTTACGTTACTAAAACATGCAGAAATTATTCAAACTAACTAGTTAGCATCATTGATTTTATTATTTTAGTCCTATAGGCATGATTTCTAGATAAGAAATGAGAAGTCACTTGAAACCTATATGCATAATTTCTACACCCAAATAATATATTAAGAATTATGCAACTCCTATAGGCATGGTATCTAAGTATGCACAAGTTGAGATTTATTTTCTTAGGCATGTATTAGAACTATTTAAACTTATATGCATAAACACTACACTCAAATAACATGTTTTAAAATTATTTAAATCTCTATTGACATATTTTCTAAAATGGCAGAATTATTGTAAAAATAAATTAAGATAATAATCACGCGTTATTCATTTATTATATGTAAGGAGCTTGGTTTAAGTAAATGAAGCAAGGAGCAGTCATACATTATTTTTATTTATTATTAGCGATGAAGAAAGCGACCATATAAATCAACTAAAGCAAGGTATTTAACTAAATGGTTAATTTTACACTAAAATTAGGCAAGCTTTAAGTAGGTGATTGGTGACAAGTAATTCATTTTATTTTAGACAGATCTTGAGTGCAAATATTAGAATGGGAACGATCAAACAGAACACACTCCTATAGGCATGCTTTCTAACAATAAGTAAGTTTGCGACAAAGTAGCAATTAGCACATAAACCCCCTCCCCTTGGACGATCCCCAAGATTATTTCATATATATAGATAGTGTTACTACAAAAATTATTACAACACCAAATAAAATAATGCAAATATTATAAACACGAATGAAAACTAGATCCATCTAAAAGACCCATCCCTGGCGACTCTTCGAACCTGAAACCAAGTTCGAACCTGCTAAAGTGAGATACAGACAAATATATGGCATACAATAATATAATATAATAAAACAATAGCACTAATTACGGGCAGATTCAACATATGCGCATGTTCATTTTATACATATTCGGCAAAACAAGCATTTAGACAAGTAAAGCATAACGACAAATATAATATCACACAGAGCGAGGAGAGAGCGAAAACTGACCCGGATGTTCCCTTTTTATTTCATTTTTCAAACACACAACAACATTCGTAATAAAATAATACAAGACGAAATTTAAACTAATGAAGAAGAGCTAACCGATTATGCAGAAAGTTTTATCAGCAATGAAGTATTTTAACAAAATATCCAAACCGAATCAGTTACAAAGCAACACAGCAAAACAGCAAAGCGAGAGCAGTTCAATGCTTTAGACTTCTTTTCATTTAAACCGTAAAGTATTTTTTTTCTTTTTAGTGTTAAGAGTGTGTAAGACTGATCAACCGTGTGATTGTTCTAGCCTTCTTTTATAATGAGACAAAAGGCCATTTTATATAATAGAAGAATAGAGCATTCAAAGGAAAACAATAAATTAAGGAGTCAATTATAATTTATTTCCTTAAACTATCGAGAACCGAATCAAATTCTATATAATTTTTTTTTTTTTTTTATCAAATATAAAAGCAAGTGAGAATCTGCATACTAAATAAAAAAATGCTAATATTCTTTAATATTCACAAGCAATTTATTACCATATAATCAGACAAATCAGAAACGGGCAAGAGACAATTATGGAAATAAAATCAATTTACTGGATCAAGCAAAGAATCAATTCAATTTAAACAAACTGCATTAACCTTAAAGAAAGCCATAAATCATGGTTCAAGCAACTAGAGTTATTGACCATTTCAAATAATCAATTATATGCGAGAAAACATTAACATATTAGCATAATTAGGAGATTACCATAATTAGGAGAAATCGAAGCAACATTTAATCGGTTAATTATGCATTACCAATTTCAGCAGTCATATTATCATCCATTTGAAGTCTTAAATCATATGACACCATATCATTATCAAGCTAACAAACAAATCCGCAAGAACAAGAGAAATCATAACTAGTACGGTTCACATTTAAAATGGAATAACCTTTCATAAAGTGAGCATGCATAACAACATTTATACATAAGAAAATCCATGCCAAATTGTGAATGAAAAGAAGAAAAAAGATTATTAAAAAATGAGATAATAATTTTAAAGAACTATACCTGGACGGATCTGTTAGAGATCCGTCTTTTAAACCAACTCAAAATTTCAAAAGCTCCAGCGGAGTTTGCTTGTTCGGAGCTTATTGTTTCTATTTGCTGGCGTCACTGACCTCACATGGCCGCTGGTTCTCGCCGGAAAGAGAAAAGAAGCGAGGTGGCGCTGGCTCTACCTTCTCGTCGGTGGCTGCTGCTTCCTCGCTTCTCCCTATTGCTGATGTTTGCGCCGACTGGAGCTGCTGCCAGCGATAGAGGCTTGCTGGTGGTTCTCGCCTGTTGCTGGAGTTGTTGTCGTTCGGATCTTCCTGCTGTCATCGAAAAAAAAGGAGAACGACGCTGGCCTGCTGCTCGGAGCAACGTCATTACTGCTGTCTGGTGGCTTCACTGATCGGAGCTGCTGCACGTGCTCGCCTAGCTATTGTATCTTTGCCGACTGCTTGCTGCTGGTGGTCCTGTGAAGAGAGGAGAAAAAAGAGAAGAAGAAGGGAGGAGAAGAGAGGAGAGGCGGATTCAAAGAGAAAGCGGAAGAATGAAGAATTGGGTTAAGGTTTGGGGGTATTTTGATTAAAATAGGAAAGTTAGGATCTTAAATCAGGACCATTGAATCATTTTGAGATGAGAGGCTTAGATTTAAACGGAATGAGATAGACGGTCAAGATTTAAAGGAGGGATCTTAAATCAGATTGGATTGGATTTGAAATGGCCAAAATTGAAATAAAGTTGGCTAGAATTGCAATGAAAGGGTGGTTATTATTGAAATAAAATTGGAATTGATTAGGCTAGAATTGAAAGGAATTAGAATAAAATAGGCTACAATTTAAATGATTTTGAGGGAAATTAAAGAAATGCTATCTAATTAAAATACTACAAATATTATAACATTTTATATAATCACTTAAATTTTAAAACATTTAAATAAAATAATTATTTCGAGTTTTACTAATAATTTTTTAAAATATTTTAAATAATATTTATGATAATTTTATAAAGCATGCATACTAAAATGTATAATTTTAGACAAAATTTGATCAAAAATTTAATATGTTTGATAAAACGTATTTAACCGAAAAACACTTCCGAAAGGGTTATAGGTCGGTCAAAATTGGGTGTCAACAGCTGCCCCTTGGTTTCTTGGGAATGAAGGATGAATTGTCGGGCAACCAACGTTGACTGAGTAGCTGATTTTGTCCGACCGACGAGAGATGTCAATGGGATCAATTGAAATAATAAAAAGTTGGAAAAGGGTACGACCGAGACTTTGGTATTAAGCCGCCTACATATCTCTGGTTATACGAGAATCAGGTCGTGTGTAGTTCTAGATTCAGGGGCAAACGAAACTCCTAAAAGATGAAAAAGTGGTACGGTATCCGGACGGGAACGTTATTGGCTTGAATGTATAGGATTAGAGTGGCGAGAAAGGCATGATAGAGAGATTTCGGTTTAAGAGCGAAGGATCCGATGAAGAGGAGTAATAGAAGTAGCAAAGAATTGATAGGGCTTTTGTTGCAATAGATGTAAGCACGGTAATTGTAGCCGAGAGGGAGATTGATCTCGCCTGCAAAATGTCAGTCTCTGCAAATCTGTAGCTTGTAATATGATTAGAGCAAATATTTCAAATAAACGATAAAAATAAACATGATGCAATTTCCCATATCGACCATGATGTTTTCCTTAAGACTATGAATATGATGTCTTAGGCTATGATGTCTAGGGCCATGATACGCAAATATTATATCCTCAGGTCATGAAAATGTTGTCTGCGGGCCATGAAAAATGATGTCTTTAGACTATGACACCTTTGGATCATGATAAACAGAAATTAAATCCTTAGGCCATGATATGATGTTCGCAGGCTATGAAAGATGCCTTTAGACTATGACGCCTTCGGAACATAAATAATGAGTAAAGAGAGCGTATCTGTAATTCGGGCATCCGTTAATACTTGTAGCTTGATTGGAATTTATTCGGGAACATGCAGTCTTCGGGCACAATGCAATCTCGGGCACATGCAATTCGGGCACAATGCAATCTTCGGGCACAATGCAAATCGAGGACATGCAGTCTTCAGACACAATGCAATCTCGGGCACATGCAATGATGCAATTCTCGGGCACATGCAATATCGGGCACAATGTAATCTCGGGCTCAATGCAATCTCGGGCACATACAATAATGCAATCCTCGGGCACATGCAAGCTTCATGCACAAATGCAATTCGGACACATGCAATCTTTGGGCACATGCAATCTCGGGCACAATGCAATCTCGAGCTCAATGCAGTCTTCGGGCACATGCAGTCATTGGGTACAATATAGTTCTCGGGCACATGCAATCACGGGCACAAATGCAATTCTGGCACAAATGCAATATCGGGAATAATGTAATCTCAGGCTCAATGCAGTTTTCGGGCACATGCAGTCATCGTGCACAATATAGTTCTCGGGCTCATGCAATCTTGGGCACATGCAATTCGGGCACAAATGCAATTAGGGCACAAATGCAATCTCAGGCATAATGTAATCTCGGGCTCAATGCAGTTTTCAGGCACAGGCGATCTTCGAGCAGAATGTAATTTCGGGCTCAGTGCAGTGATCGGGCATAATATAGTTTTCGGGCTCATGCGATAATTGTTTGAGGGCCTGGACCTTAATCTTTTGGAAGGGTTGAGTGTCATTTGTTTACGAATTCAGAATATTGTAGCTTTGACTCTTCGTCCTATTGTAAGGAGTGGGTGCAGTTGAATGCTGATTTGTCGGGCTTGATATGGAGTAGTTTGATCCTTTTGTGTGATTGGAAGGATAGGGTACCATTTATTAGTGATTTGTCGGGTTCAATATTGGTGTATGTTGATACTTCAAGCGATGTTGAAGTTGTTTCTAGTATATGTACCTGTATTTTCTGCATTCAAAGAAAAATTGTTAAAAGGGAAGGTTGATCTGTATCCCTGATTCGGCACAGTATGCTCCTCTGATGTCTGCTCAAATGTCTTTTGAAGTGTTGTCGAAAATTTTGAGGTCCTCCTCAAAATTTTCTGCCCCAATGTAGAACTTCTGGTATTCTGATTTTTGTTGTAGATTGTGGCTTGATTGCTGTGAATTTTTGAGATCCTCTCAAAAAATTTGCCCCAGTCTTGATTTGCAAGAAAAATGCTCGTTCGAAGGAATTTTTGAGACCCGCCTAAACAAATTATGCCCCAGTTACTGATTTGCGAGAAGAAATGCTTTTGAAGGAATTTTTGAGTTCTTCGCAAAAATTCTGCCCCAGTATCATCACTTGAAAGAAAATGTCCTTCTGATGGAATATTGAGACCTTCACAAAATTCTGTCTAGTTACAAAGTCAAAGGGGAAAATGGTATTTTTATTATGATAAGACCGAACTTCATAGGAGCGCCTATGTATCCCCTCTTAAACGGGAATCGGGTCTGACGTAGTTCCAAATACAAGAGCATAAGACATTAAACGGAGCATTCTTAAGCAATACTGAAATGATACACTTTGACCAACTTTAATGCCCATATGCTAACATGGGTACTTTCCTTGTTTGAATGTAGAAAACTTGAACTTAAATGGCGCAAGCCTTATTTGGAAATTGGTTCAAGTAAACTTCTGCACGTTCACTGTTGGCGCGAATTCCTCCAAGCATATGATCTTGGTATCAATCAATTGCTGAATCTTGTCTTTCAGATCACGACATTCTTCTATGGTATGTCCTTTCATTCCCGAGTGATAGGCGCAAACCTTAAAGGGTTCAAACCATCTTGCACGTGTATTCATTCTTATTTCACTGATAGGAGCGATGTGACCAGCAATCCTCAACTTTTCATAGAATTTATCTATAGGCTCAGTCAAAGGAGTGTAAATTTTGATGGGTCTCTTCTCAACATTGAATAGGTTTTTGCGAATATGTTTTTGAGTTAGGGTTTTGACATTGTGAACATGATAAGTAGGCTTTTGATATGGTAGAGGAGGCTTTTTGGGATGGAGGCATTTTGATATGGAGGAATTTGAAAGGGTATGAGCGGCGCACAATACCAAGGGACTTGGTGTAGAGGTGTTTGATATTGAGGAGCTTGTAAGGGAGGACTCGGCAGACGCGTAGTAAGATATGGAGGTCTGGAAGCATAATCATGATGTTGAGGAGGATATGGGTAATTGGAAAGTAGGTGTTCCTTGGAGGCATTTGAATGGAGCTTGGTTGATTTTGATAAGTGGGGTAAGTTGGTGGAGGATGAGACGTAGGGTGAGTGAGTGGAGGATTATCTTGGAGATTGGCTTGACTTGTGACAGGCGACTTATCTATGTTTGTCTCCAGAGTGGGATCGACAGAGAGTAACATCTTGGCCCACCAGTGCATATCAGACACTTCTTCTTCTAATTCCTTTATTTTCTTTTCCAAACGTAAGATCAACTTGCTTGGAGGATACTCATTTTCAATGGTTTTACTTGAAACCTTCTCATTAGTTGCTTTCCTCTTCCCTTTGCGGTTCTCATTTGGAAGAGAAGGAAGAGCGTCCTTTGATCGCGTATGGTAAATCATGGTCTACAGATCAACCATTGGGGAAGGGTAAAAGTAAAAGTAAAAGCAAAAGAAAACCCAAGTTAGAGCATTGTATTAATTGAGATAACAAGCACATTGTTTTAGGATAAACGCCCTAAATGCAAAGAGCCTCGTTGAGCCAGAGGAAGGCTTAAGACGACATATAAGTAATGCACAATAATTAATTCAAGTCTTATTTGCCAATTTGGAGTTTAGATTAGAAGAAATAAAGAAACTTTATTTATTATAAAATTCGAACAATACATCATAATTGAAAAACAAAACTGAAATAAACTAAGGGAAATGGGGAAACAATGGGAAAGTCATCCTAAATTCTGAAAATCTTGAAGATATCAGTTCTAAGAGCTTGGCGCCAATTGACTTCTTGTATAGGGACTGACTTCATGCTCGATCTTCAACATGTTGCGTGCCCATATGTTTTCCCTTTCATCATTGAGCCCATAGTATTCTTCTCCACTCAATTTTTTGTCTTTAACCTCTTTTAGGATCCATATGTAATACTCACGTGTGCATTATGTCTGCCGTGCATCCATAGGAATGGTCAACAGCCCCTCCCATCTTCGAAGTATGTTGTGGACTTGTGGTTTATCTTAATCCAAAATCATACTTAAACTACTCCATGTCAGACCAGAGTGGTATTACTTAAGTTCGCCCAAATTGGCGGAGTACTCGAAGAGGAGTGTATGGTTGAACGCCCTTTAGGCCAATAAGCTCAATGAAGTATCGGTCATCGCCTCTTACTATTGCATAAGAGGTGGACAACCAATGGAGCTTCCATTGGATGTGGTGACTCTCGAGCTCTGTCAAAAATATATGCCAGTCCACGAATCCTACAAGGCTAGTGAAAGCTACCATTCTTCTTGGATGATTATCAATCTTGTTGTCATAACCAAGAAAGATGTCTACCGCGTCAGAGCGTATGTACAAGTGTTCAATAGCCCATAATTGCAGCAAAATGTTGCATCCCTCGAAAAACATTCGACCATCGACGCATGCTGACAGACTCCTCATTATTTCCTCCAAGATCATAGGTACTAGGGTTTTCCTAGGTTCGCCCTCTCTTTGGGCTAAATCTCGAACCACATAACCCAAGCATGTGTCAATCCTTCCCCTTATCTTAGAAAAAACCAGGGATCCTAATAGGGCAATGGCAAAGACATTTAGACGATATGTTTCTCATTCCTCGACGGAGCACTCAAACTCATCAATAAAAGAGTAATAACTATCCACTCAGCCAAAGAGTGAATATAGAAAGTCGAAATGAATCCACCCAAGGTCTAAAGAAGGTAAAGTTGGATTTGACTTCATTCTGAGACTTTGTAAGAACTCCCTTGATGATAGCTTATATGGTACTATCATTTCACACTCGTGGTATGGCATGTCAATGAAACCACTTATCTCCTCAATCGTTGGTGCCAAGTCAAAATCCACAAATTTGAAGACCATCCTCACATGGTCCCAAAATTCCAGCAAGGCCCTAATCAGGTGAGGGTTTGGTATGACAAATATGAGGTAGGTAAGACCACCCAACAACTGACGAATCTCTCTTTCGTAGTTTCTCTTAATATCAATCCACCAGTTCATTAGCTTGTAGTTTACCTCTATGACCATTTGCGGGTTTGGAGAGTTGAAAGTGTCCATGACTCTGCAAACAAAACAAAAAAATGACTTCTAAACTACATTTTGACAAAGTTTGGCTTAATTTAATTAATGTGATCACTTTGACACATAAATATGCAATTTGTCTAAATGGTGTTGGGGCCCTTTAGACGATAAAGTGGCTAATAATCATGCAGATTGACACCAAGGGTCAAACCACCTAGGGCTTATGCAGCATGTATGACCTAAGCAAATTTTCTAAGAGTTGGTTTGACACGGACTTGAAAGAGATTCTATGCGAGAAGGCTCGTGGTTTTCCGATATTAAAACTATTCATTCCGTCCACACATATGCCGACTCTCTATAAAGGATATTTGAAGAGAAATGGAGTAGTTGTGAGAGGTGCAAAGGCACAACATCATGGTAACAAAAAAAAAAAAAAAGGGTCCCAATTGGGAGAAATATGATTGGAATGCCAATTTATCAAAGCGCATAACAATTAGCATTTAGGTTGAAAGCGGTAACAAATAGACAATTTTAAGGAATGCAGTAAATAAAAAAATATAAAAAAAGCATGCAAACACATAGATAAATTAAGCAAATAAGAAAAGGGAATAGTGTTAAAACATGGAGTACCCAAATAAGGGAAAAGAAAAAGGACAAAACATGAGAATAATCAAATAAGAAAGAGGGAAAGGGACTAAAGCATGAAAATAACAATATTTAAGGAAAGCGAGTAAACAAGGAAATCAAATAATTAATTAGACATGACAATAACCAAACAAGCAATGAAATGACAAATAAAGTAAACCCCACATAAGAACGAAACACGTAATGGTTAGAACCTAATATCCCCAGCAGAGTCACCATTCTGTCACGCCCCGTTTTTTGCAAAACGGCTTTTGGTGCAGGACCTAACAACTCTTTTGGGCTTTGGAGGATTGAAGAGTCGCCACCTAACGAATTAAGGCGCGTTAGGGCACCTATCTAACTTAGCTAAATCTAACTAAGGGTCAACGAACCAGAGATCAGCGTAAGGGTTCAAGTTACCTCGAGGGGAAGGTGTTAGGCATCCCTCGAGATCCACAAATGTGGGTCCCGGCCGTATCTCATGCAATTTATGTGGAGGTTACAAGTAGCATTTAAGGTCACTTCATTTATTGGTTATTTAAACATGTTTGCTAGGTGATAACTAATAATAAACAATTAGGACCAATTATTTATTTGTTATTTAATTAAGCATGTAAAACTAAGTGATAACTTAACACTAAATAATTAACACAAATAAAATTTAAAAGAGATAGCGAGAAGATAGAAAGTAGACAAATATATAAGCAAATGTCACTTTTATTTAATTAAACTACCCCAAATAAATATAACTATAAAAAAACAAGTAAAGGGAGAAATGAAAGGAAGACTCTGATAGACTTTACGGATCAGCACTCGACTTTCTTTATTTCGGTCGGCTTCTTCTAGGGACATACAAAACTAAGGTTTGTCATTAAAACAAAATCGATGTCATCATCTCCGTAGGGCCTAAACTATCCCTACCCCACCACCGCATGCTTTCCGTCTCTATAAGGTGCCTAGCGACCCCTGCTTAAGGTCCAAGAGGCATTGGACTACTATTAGAGTGGATTTAGACAAAAATAAAATATATAATTTCAAATAGGCCCACCTAGACACCAAGTCAAATAAATAGAACAACACTTAACACGTAAATCTCATATTGGCCTCTAGTTTTTTATTTATTTAGCATCCTAGAAAACACACATAAAGTGAAAGGTCTCATGCTTAAATGTGTGCATAGACAAGCAAACACTCAATATAACAAATAGATTAATTTTAAATGGCCGAAAATATTACAAGTCAGGTAAAGCTTATTAGACTGATTTAATTAGTAATTAATTTAAAATGGGCACTTATAATAAGGCAAATGGGCAAAAGTATTTGAAAGCAATAACAAATTATTAATGCTGAACTGTTTATTTCAAGTGGCAGCAATTTATTAGACTGATTTTAAAGGTTGCAGAAAATTATTACAGAAAGCCGATTTTAGTTACGGATTGATTTTTAAAAAAAGACAGAAATATTATTGCAAGAGAGTGATTTAATAACTCTGTTTTAAATGGTAGACAAATTTAATGTCGCACTTAACATGCAGGAGAAGACATTGATTTATTTTAAGTAGAAATTACTTATTTTAGATAGATAATATTCATAACAGACTAAAAAATATATACTGAAAATTTATTAGAAGCCTATAAATATGTTAATTAAGTGATCAACATGCTGAAATTTTATTAGAAACCTAATATAAATTTATTAACTGAATAGCTTAAGTTACTAAAACATGCAGAAATTATTCAAACTAACTAGTTAGCATCATCGATTTTATTGTTTTAGTCCTATAGGCATGATTTCTAGATAAGAAATGAGAAGTCACTTGAAACCTATATGCATAATTTCTACACCCAAATAATATATTAAGAATTATGCAACTCCTATTGGCATGGTATCTAAGTATGCACAAGTTGAGATTTATTTTCTTAGGCATGTATTAAAACTATTTAAACCTATATGCATAAATACTACACTAAAGTAACATGTTTTAAAATTATTTAAATCCCTATTGACATATTTTCTAAAATTGCAGAATTATTGTAAAAATAAATTAAGATAATAATCACGCGTTATTCATTTATTATATGTAAGGAGCTTGGTTTAAGTAAATGAAGCAAGGAGCAGTCATACATTATTTTTATTTATTATTAGCGATGAAGAAAGCGACCATATAAATCAACTAAAGCAAGGTATTTAACTACATGGTTAATTTTACACTAAAATTAGGCAAGCTTTAAGTAGGTGATTGGTGACAAGTAATTGATTTTATTTTAGACAGATCTTGAGTGCAAATATTAGAATGGGAACGATCAAACAGAACACACTCCTATAGGCATGCTTTCTAACAACAAGTAAGTTTGCGACAAAGTAGCAATTAGCACATAAACTCCCTCCCCTTGGACGATCCCCAAGATTATTTCATATATATAGAGAGTGTTACTACAAAAATTATTACAACACCAAATAAAATAATACAAATATTATAAACACGAATGAAAACTAGATCCCATCTGAAAGATCCATCCTTGGCGACTCTTCGAACTTGAAACCAAGTTCGAACCTGCTAAAGTGAGATACAGACATATATGTGGCATACAATAATATAATATAATAAAACAATAGCATTAATTACGGGCAGATTCAACATATGCGCATGTTCATTTTATACATATTCGACAAAACAAGCATTTAGACAAGTAAAGCATAATGACAAATATAATATCACACAGAGCGAGGAGAGAGAGAAAATTGACATGGATCTTCCCTTTTTATTTCATTTTTCAAAGACACAACAACATTGGTAATAAATTAATACAAGACGAAATTTAAACTAATGAAGAAGAGCTAAACGATTATGCAGAAAGTTTTATCAGCAATGAAGTATTTTAACAAAATATCCAAACCGAATCAGCTACACAACAACACAGCAAAGCGAGAGCAGTTCAATGCTTTAGACTTCTTTTCTTTTAAACCGTAATGTATTTTTTTCTTTTTAGTGTGAAGAGTGTGTAAGAGTGCTCAACTGTGTGATGGTTCTATCCTTCTTTTATAATGAGAAAAAGGGCCATTTTATATAATAGAAGAACAGAGCATTCAAAGGAAAACAATAAATTAAGGAGTCAATTATAATTTATTTCCTTAAACAATCGGGAACCGAATCAAATTCTATATAATTTATTTTATTTTATTTTTTTACCAAATATAAAAGCAAGTGAGAATCTGCATAATAAATAAAAAAATGTTAATATTCTTTAATATTCACAAGCAATTTATTACCATATAATCAGACAAATCAGAAACGGGCAAGAGACAATTATGGAAATAAAATCAATTTACTGGATCAAGCAAAGAATCAATTCAATTTAAACAAACTGCATTACCTTAAAGAAAGCCATAAATCATGGTTCAAGCAACTAGAGTTATTGACCATTTCAAATAATCAATTATATGCGAGAAAACATTAACAGATTAGCATAATTAGGAGAAATCGAAGCAACATTTAATCGGTTGATTATGCATTACCAATATCAGCAGTCATATTATCATCCATTTGAAGTCTTAAATCATATGACACCATATCATTATCAAGCTAACAAACAAATCCGCAAAAACATGAGAAATCATAACTAGTACGGTTCACATTTAAAATGGAATAACCTTTCATAAAGTGAGCATGCATAACAACATTTATACATCAGAAAATCCATGCCAAATTGTGAATGAAAATAAGAACAAAGATTATTAAAAGATGAGATAATAATTTTAAAGAACTATACCTGGACAGATCTGTTAGAGATCCGTCTTTTAAACCAACTCAAAATTTCAAAAGCTCCAGCGGAGCTCGCTTGTTCAGAGCTTATTGTTTCTATTTGCTGGCGTCACTGACCTCACATGGCCACTGGTTCTCGCCAGAAAGAGAAGAGAAGCGAGGCGGCGCTGGCTCTATCTTCTCGCCGGTGGCTGCTGCTTCCTTGCTGCTCGTTGTTGTTGTTGTTTGCACCGACTGGAGTTGCTGCCAGCGATAGAGGCTTGCTGGTGGTTCTCGCCAGCTGCTGGAGGTTTTGTTGTTCGGATCTTGCTGCTGTCGCCGAAAAAATAGGAGACCGACGCTGGCCTGCTGCTCGGAGCAACGTCATTGCTGCTCTCCGGTGGCTTCACTGGTCGGAGTTGCTGCACGTGCTCGCTTGGCTGCTGTATCTTTGCCGACTGCTTGCTGCTGCTGGTCCTGTGAAGAGAGTAGAGAAAAGAGAAGAAAAAGGGACGAGAAGAGATGAGAGGCGGATCAAAGAGGAAGAATGAAGAATTAAGTTAAGGTTTGGGGGTATTTTGATTAAAATAGGAAAGTTAGGATCTTAAATCAGGACCATTGAATCGTTTTTAGATGAAAGGCTGAGATTTAAACCGAATGAGATAGACGGTCAAGATTTAAAGGAGGGATCTTAAATCAGATTGGATTGGATTTGAAATGGCCAAAATTGAAATAAAATTGGCTAGAATTGCAATGAAAGGGTGGTTATTATTGAAATAAAATTGAAATTGATTAGGCTAGAATTGAAAGGAATTAGAATAAAATAGGCTACAATTTAAATGATTTTGAGGGAAATTAAAGAAATGCTATCTAATTAAAATACTACAAATATTATAACATTTTATATAATCACTTAAATTTTAAAACATTTAAATAAAATAATTAATTTGAGTCTTACTAATAATTTTTTAAAATATTTTAAATAATATTTAGGATAATTTTATAAAGCATGCATACTAAAATGTATAAT
>NW_006239436.1:346445-353313 GCF_000226075.1 Solanum tuberosum
TTTATAAAGCATGCATACTAAAATGTATAATTTTAGATAAAAATAGATTAAAAATTTAATATGTTTGAAAAAACGTATTTAACCGAATAACACTTCCGAAAGGGGTATAGGTCGGTCAAAATTGGGTGTCAACAGTGTGTATCCTATTTTAGGGTGGATGAACCCAAATGTGTGTATATCTTATTTTAGGGTGGATGAACCCGTCTTATCCTATTTTAGGGTGGACGAACCCATGTATCCTATTTTAGGGTGGATAGACCCATGTCCTATTTTAGGGTGGATAAATCCATGTCCTATTTTAGGGTGGACGAACCCGTGTATCCTATTTTAGGGTGGACGAATACGATATATCCTATTATAGGGTGGATGAACCGATGTCCCATTTTAGGGTGGATGAACCCGGTGTGTGTCCTATTTTAGAGTGGACAACCCCAATATGTCCTATTGAAGGCAGACATGCCTAATGTCCTCCGATTGTCTACAAGGACTAGTTGTAATGAGGCCTCCGATTGTCTTCAGGATTTGATAAAGTGATTCCTCCGATTGTTTTCGAGGCTTGATGACATTTTTTATAAAATTGTAGAGTAAAATTATAAATAAAGTAGTGATAAAGTAAAATAAAATAAAGGTAAGTGAGAAATAAAGTTGTGGGGCTGAGTGATGTCTTCAGTTATCTTTGGAAGCTTATTGTTGATTCCTATAAAATTCAATAATAAAGTAGTTAAGGGGGATAAAGTGAATTATAAAGGTACTTAATGAAGTAAAAAATAAAATAATTTAAGTTGCTCGTTTGTTGTTTATGTTGATAATTGTAAATAGTTGAACATCGACTTAGATCTTCGATATTTAAGCCTTGATGTTCAATTTACTGGATCGAGTGGAGCATATAATGGACTTGATTCTTATTCAATAAATCAAGGGGATTTTTCCTGCAAATTTCGGGTAAAGACATTAGTAAAAATATAAAGTCATGATGAAGTAAAAGAAATAAAGTCAGAGATAAAGTGAAAGGTTGGGTCACTTGGCTTATTCAGGCGAGGTCCTGGAGGTAAATGATGACTTTAATGTAATCCAATAGTGACTTCTTGTATCTTTGTTGTTCCTGCACTCAAAGAAACATTCTTAGTTGGGAGGGGGTGTTGATTCGTATTGACTCAAAGCTTAACTTTGTTGGCCCTCCGTTCATCTTGTTTGTTCAGACCTTGTGATCTCCTTTTGAGACCTGGTAGTTGAACAGTAAAAAGAGTATATTTTTTATAAAATAAAAGTAAAATAAGGATTATCATCTGAAAGAGACATTTGTTAGTATACAGAAAAATATGTAACTCTATGTTTATAAGTTGTATAAAAAATATTTTCTATCAATTCTTAGATTGTGACACTTCTGAAACAAAATGAAACATCCTTTGTATGTTTTCTTCTTTTGGAGTTGCTTAAATACAATGTAACTTGACAATATTCAATCATTCCTTGCCTATGTTTTCCAAAATCTGCCTAGTGTTGATTTCAAAGAAGTATACTAAACTTCTGTCATTGTGAGACCGAACCTTATATAGTTTGCCTATATATCTCGCCAAGAGAATCAGATTAGTACGTAGTTCAAGGTACATAGAAATGATTTGAATTTTTTTATTAAAGGGACCGAACTCGATATGAGTTGCCTACATATCCCGCCAAGGAAATCAGGCCATGTGTAGTTCAAATTACATAAATAGTAAAAGGATTTTGAATTTCTATCTTAATGTGACTGAACCGTATATGGGTGGCCTACGTATCCCGTCGAGGGAATCGAGCCAGGCATAGTTCTGCTATTACAAATAAGGAAATTTAGAAATGTTACTGTAGTAAAACTGAACCCTATGTGGGCTGCCTATATCCTACCAAAGCAATCAGGTCAGAATGTAGTTCGTAACTTACCTGAAAAGTGGAAGTTACATTCAAAAGAAACATATCTAAAGTCGCCCTTTGGTGTAGTGTCTTGACTTCTCTTGAATGGGCAAACTTTATGCTCGGACATTGTCATGTTCCTCGATCGATTGTGAGTTATCTTCCTATCCTCCAAAAATCTTGCGTGGCTTTCAAACTTTTTTCATTTGTTTCATTATGTCATAATCATAAAGTTGATAGATTTGAAAATTAATATATAAAATAAATATTTGAAACTAAAAAGTAAATTCATAGATTTTGCAATTTAGCTTTCAAAAAATGAGGCAAAACAACATATAGTTTTAAGGCACGATTTAAGCCTCAATTTTTAAAATCGTGCTATTTCAAAAGTGTTACTACTTGTTCAATCTACCAAGACCCCCGGTGAACCAAAAACAGAGTACAAGTCCAATTCTTCAAAGTCTCCTCTGGTTCAGCACCCCAAATGGTCGGTGTCTCGGTGTTGTAGAGAAGCATGTAAGCAGTTGTAGAAGTAACCTCTATCAATGATTGTTCTTGGGTTGTCATGGCAGAAGCATGAAAGGTCAATAAGGTATCCTTTTCCACCTTTCCAATGGACATAATACTTCATTTCACTTCCAAGTCTTCCTCGATAGTTATCATGTTCACATTAGCATTTCGATGTTTAGGCAGAGGGTTGTTGTTGACATTGGGCTGAGTTCCAGTAAGTTTGATTGCTCCTTCTTTAATCAAAGCTTCAATCTTGTTTTTGAGACCATAACAATCCTTAGTGTCATGTCCAACAATTCCAGAATGATAGGCACAACGCTTGGAACCATCAAACCATTTTGGAATAGGATTAGGAATTTTCCCTTCAATCGGTTGTATCATACATGCTGTTTTCAACCTCTCAAACAACTGAGCCAATGGTTCGACTATTTTGATATAGTTACAAGTGGTTTTGATTTCATGATTTGGACGAGCTCTAGGTGCAGCATATGGTCTATTTTGAAAAGTTGAAGCTTGGACTGGTTAGTATGAATGTGGTTTATGGTAAGTAGGAGATCGAGGGTTGATAGTAGTTTGTCTAGGTGTTGTATACATGGTAAGGAGTTGATGGAGAATGATAGAGAGTTTGTGAGGCTTCACCAAATTGGTAAGGGAAAATGGGTTGATGTGGTTGATTTAGGTAGGGATAAACTTGACTTGGCATGCGTCCTTGGTCAATCATGACATCAGATACATCTTCTTTCTTCTTTTTGTTCCCATTGATAGAACCATATTGAATCGCTTTGCTTGCAGCTTGCAAGGCTATAAAGTTTTAGATTCTTCCTGATTTGATTGCTTTTTCCAAGATTTCTCCCATTCTAATAATTTATGTGAACTTTTGTCCCATCATGGTTATCATTTTCTCATAGTAAAGACTGTTATCGTGGCAATCAATGAAGGTAGCAGTCATTTCACTTTCACACATCGGTGTCTCAATTGACTTCTTCTTTAACTCAGTCGGGTAGAACCTATCTAGTGTGATGTCGGTATTGAACTTGAATCAATCCATAAAGTCTTGTGCCATATCACTCCAACCACGCCATTTATGGAGTCTTGTTGTGTGGACCAAGCAAAAGCTTCACCAGATAAACTTTTTATGAACAACTTCATTGTGACCCTCTTATCTCTCCTCACTCCTACCAGTTTGTCACAATATGCCCTTAGATGTGTGGGGGGTCATCGATTCCATTGAATATATCAAACTATGGTGGTTTGTATCCTACAGGCAAGGCAATGTCGGGTTACACACACAAATCCTCATATTCTAAGCTTTTGTTTCCCCTAATAGTTTGGAGGTTTCTCATTGCTTCCTTAAGATCACGAATCTCTCTAGCTAACACATCATCAGCCTTTGCCTTGATATCCTTCTCCATTTCCATATATTGATCTACCTCGGGTTGAAACTTGATCGATATTGGGTTGGTAAAGGCTTGAGTTTCCATCGCGTATACTAGAGAAACTTATTGTGAATAAGGATTGGCAATATGTGCCCCTTGTATATGCTGAGAAGGATAAGTTTAGACAATGGGTGTCTTTTGGATTGGAGGTAGTGGGTTTGATGGGTTTACGGGAGTACTTGTAGGTAGTGGATAGGTGTTAGTGGGTAGAGAAACATAAGGAGTATGAGTTGGAGGTTGATTTTGTGGGTTGACAGGTGGTGGATTAGGAGGAGTAGCATAAGTAGTGTAGGTAGGTGGTTGATTTTGTGGAGGAGTGTAGATGGGTGGCAAATTTGATGGATTTGCGGGGGGTAGTTGGAAGAAGGTTATTGTTGATAGGCAAAGGTTGTTGTGGAGGAAAGTTTTCAGGAACTGATGAATCAAGTGATGGAAAACGAGGTGGGTTTGGTGCAGTACTTCTAGGTTCAGGAAGTGGACTTTAAAGTGTAATGGGGGATAGATTGGTGAAGTCCCTAACCCGAGTTAGTTCACTACGTAGATCCTCAATCTCTTGAGTCAAGCGGGAGATGTGTTCATCATGTGGAATAGTAGTTCTATCTTCGAAAGTCTCAGGAGAGCCATTAGGAACCATGATATGTCCTGGACCAATTTGATCAAACGAGGTTGGATTAGCCATCGTGGTTTTCTTTCCTTGAATAGCCCAACTACGTCGAGGTAACGCCGATGACTTGGACCTTGTGAAGTAAGGATGGTCGGCCAACTCGATTGTCAATACGAATCAACTTTGGTTGAAAAAAAAAAGGAAGATAGAAACAAAAATAATAAAACACAAATAATGTTAGTTTTAAATGAAAAAGTAAAGTCATGTTCACATAATTCAAATAAATCATGTAACATGCAAGTCATCAAGTAGAGTCAAATATGTTGTAAGAATAACATGTAAACAAGTCATCAAGTAAAGTCAAATATATTGTAAAGATAACATCTAAATGTGTCCTAATATGTTTGTGACCTCTTTGTGCTAGAGGTAGGCCTAACGTAGATTCGAGGAGTATATTTGCCATAATATGTCATCCCATTGCTCTTGATTAATTAAACAAATTATTAATTTTTAAGAATAAGGTACAAAATAGTGAAATTTTTTTATTACATGTCGAATGAATACAACGTAAAGTACTAAAACAAAGTAAAAGAGATTTTGTTAGGTCCATCCTTCTTGGTTCCTTTTGATGATATCGCCACTTTTTGTACTCCATCGGCAAGTCTTCGTACCTGTCACGGGAAGGTTAGTCATACCAACCCCTAAAGTTAAATTAATTAGAGAAAATGATCCATATTTAGGCATAAATATTTCTCAAATATGCACATAAATAATGATAGGTCATCACTTGGGGTCGAAAACTCACTTGGACATTTAAGGTAAAGTCGACTAATGGACTTAATACACCAAGGGTATAAAGCCTCTTAAGTCATAAAATGATGTTTGCTCCTTGTAAAGTGTATTGGTTTAGCGCTACTCTAGGTAAACTAGGAGTGGGTTTGCTAGACACAAGATTTTCGAGTGGACTACTCGAGTGAGAAGGCTACGCGGTCACACGAAAAAAGATTTGGACACCCCGCTCATATGCCAACTCTCCTAAATTTGAAATTTTGAAAGAAATTTACGGGTGCACAAAACACACTTCACGTGTACGTGTGATAGTGTGAATTTCCAAGAAGTAGAGAAATATGAACGGAATGACAGTTAAGAAAAGTAATACTCCCTCCGTTTCAAAAAAGATTGGTCTGGTTTGACTTGACACGAAGTTTAAGAAATTAAAGAAGACTTTTGAATCTTGTGGTCCTAAATTAAAGTTATGTCAAATGTACAAAATTGCCCTTAATCTTGTGGTCTTAAACATGTCACGTGAAAAGCAAAAAGTAAAATGTTACCAAAAAAGGAAAGAGGTCATTTTTTTAAACTGACTAAAAAGGAAAGGAGGTCATTCTTTGTGAAACGAAGGGAGTAACAAATAAACATTTATAACAAACAAACAATTTATAGCATGTAAGAATAATTTATAGCTAATTAATAATTTATATCATGTGAAAATAATTCAAAGCAAACAAACAATCGATAGCATGTAAAACCAATTTTCGACAAATAACCTAATTAAAGTAAGCACATAAAAGTCTAATTAAACTAAGTCTGTTATGGTTAGAACCTAACAAGTCCCCAGTGAAGTCGTCAAGTTGTTATATCTCATTTTAACCGGGTCAAAATAGTGTACAACATTTTGGTGATTTCCAAATTAATAACTAGCTTAAGAAGTCGCCACCTAATTATTACGGTGAATTAGGGTACCTAAATTGATTAAAGTTATTGTCTAAAGTTAACTCCATTTTAAGGTCTAGTAAACATGAGATTGTAGGTAAGAGTCCAACTAATCTAAAGAGAAGGGGTTATGCATCTTTTAAAATTCATTAAAAATGGTTAATCGATCGAACTTGATTAATTAATTAGGCTAAGTGTCAAAATAAAATATTAAAATGAAAATTGAATATTTGGATAAAAATAGTTTAAAAGAAAAGTACACTTTTTTGTCTAAAAATAGCTTACATGAACAAACTCAAGTTTAAACAAATTATTTCTTGTTTTGTCAGATCCACAGTAACAAAGTTATTACCAAGAAATTTTGAAATAAAAGCGACCAAAATAAAATCATTTCTTGACTTAAAATCACATATTCAAAACTTTATTTTAGACGGATCGAGACCGAAAAAGTTTTGAGACTAAGGGTGTATTTGGTATGAAGGAAAATGTTTTCCATGGAAAATATTTTCCTAGAAAAAGTTTTCCTGGAAAACATTTTCCTAGAAAAAGTTTTCCTGGAAAACAAGTTGATTTTTGACTTATTTTTTCATGTTTGGTTGGTGAGTAGAAAATATTTTTCGAAAAAAAATTTTAGTGTTTGATTTATGAATGAAAAATATTTTTGAAAAATATCTTTTATTTTTACTAGAGTAGAAAATAATTTTTGAAATTGAAAATA
>NW_006239436.1:353408-357910 GCF_000226075.1 Solanum tuberosum
GGTGTAGGGGGTGGGGGTAGGGGTGAGCGTGAGTAAAAAAATTGAATTTAAAAATAAGCTTTAAAATTTATTTATTTATTTTGCGGGGGGGAGGGGGGGTGGTTTGAGGTAGAGACAAAATAAATTGATTTTTTCAACAAAAAAAATAATTATAATTTGAAGTTGGAAGAGAGTTTGGAAAAATATTTTCCTTAAGTTTAGAAGGGAATTCATTTTCCTTAAATTTGAGAAAAATGAATTGCTTTGAAAAACATTTAGCCCAATCAAACTTGAGAAAATTGGAAAACATTTTTTGAAAAGTGTTTTCCTTCATACCAAACACACCCTAAAACTTGATTTCAAAAGTGGTGTAGAATACTAATGTAATATATATGTTATAGGCTCAAAAGTAGTTTTAATGTACAAGATAGTATAGTTATTTATATATATTTAAAAGAAAAGTAAATAGAGCCTCCAAAAGGCTTTACTAAAAGAGAAAAAAAGAAAGTCTTTTGTAAACAAAAACTGTACGGCAAATTACATAAATCACATATTTTTAAGGCAAAATTACAATATGTTCCTTAAAAGTTTATAATTACACAAATTCTTCAAACGGATATAATAATATAAACACTGATACATTAATCTGATGTGCGAGATACATTAATCGTTAAGTAAGATACATTACATTTTATACATGATACATTAATCTGATGTGCGATATACAATAATATAAGCGTTGATACATTAATTTGATGCGCGAAAATGAGGAATTTTGGAGATTTGTAAAACTTATAGGGGATAGTGGTAATAAGTAAACTAAAAGGTGAATTTCTGTAATTTTTCCAAAATAGTATTGCAAGTCAACCCCAAAAAAATCTGATTTAATACATTAAATAAAATAAAGGTTAGCTGATTTTTAATCACAAATCAAATGATTTGACAAATTATCAAAAATTTAAGGTCATTAAATCTAGGAGTAAAAAAATATTATAAACATGAATAAGCTACTAACTAGAGGTAAATTGCTAAGGCATTCAAGCAGATTTGTGCAAATTCTAACAACAAGACAAACAAATAAGTAAGCATAACAGCAAGTAATGTGCTAGATAACTAATTAACTATAATGTCTCATTTTAACCGGACACGTCTCTAAAAATAGGAAAAGCGAATAGATGTAGTGTGAAAGAAATGTATATGATCAATTCCATGTGAGGTATATGCGAGCTCTATGCAGTAGTGGTGTCGTTGAGTTTCAAAACTAGACTCGCCGGCTCCAATTTTCATGCCAAATAAACATGAGAAAATAGATGAGGAAAATTGATTCTTGATACTATATAAAAGAAGATAATAGTCAATCGAAAGTTATAGTAATCACTCCAACAACATGTTGTATTCTCATCTAAGCCAAACTAAATATACGTACTTGACACAAATTAAGTATACACAAAACATGCTCCATAAATATATGTCTAAACACTTTTATTATATCAAAATAATAGTTCAAAATCTTTAGTCATAGTAAGTACACATTATCTACATATTAGCATATCCTATTCAAACCAAAGTAGTCAACTTATCATTATTTTTGGACAAAAAAAAAAAGGTAAGGGCCATCCAACTCAAGTTTCAAATCTTGCAGGATACATAGCAGTACATGATATCTCCGTCCATATGATTAGGATCAGATTTTCAAACGACCCTAAAAGACATTATAATATCACGGAAGTACACAATTTATTAACACGTCGTAATGTAACTACGGACAAAGAAATATCCAACTCATTATTTTCTAACACAACCACGGATGCTTAATTAAATAGTCAGAAACCAAAAAGATTGAACTTTACCTTTTGTAGTGCAGTAAACTAGGGACGTTATCAGCCTCAAATCTATCTTCGTTCTTCATAAAAAGTCAAGTGCAACAAAGAGGAGAAACGAAAATTCTTTGTAAGCAATATTAAAATGTATAAATGTGTTGCTTTTTGTGAGTGTGAAAGCTTGTCGGATGATTCTTTTAGCTAACCCAAAGAAAACGTCCCTTTCAAAGGCAAAACAGGGGAAACATTTATAGATGAGATTATAAGCCCTAAGCTTTGTATTTTGGGAGGGATCTTGAGTTGAGAAAGATGTGTTTTGAAATTTAAACATTACTCTTTGGTCAAGCTTCACGTGATCTGGGCAGATCCGAGCAGAAAAAGATGGAGTGGAGACAATCGAAATTTAAAAACAAAGGTAAAAGTTGCATACCATTTTCGTGAATATTGACCTATTTGTGGTGTGAAGATCGATATGTTTACCAGAATGGTATGGTCAGGCATTCAGAGCACTGCCATTGTTGAAGAAATTTGGCAGTTTTCTTCAAAGAGGAGAGAAACGTCCAGCAACTCTAGTGCATTTAGGATAAGAAAGATTTCTAAATGATTTTTAAATGGGTCACATGATTTGGATTCCCTGGACAGAGTTGGGCTGCGTTTTGGGCTTTATTGTTGAAGTGTTTTAAGTTGCGTAAATTTCATATATGATATATATTATAGTACTATTTTCAAGCTATAACAGTAGATTTAGACTTTCAAACTATAGCATTAAAAATTTCAGGTTATAACAAATTTACAAAAAAAAGAAATGTTTTTATTAATTAGAAAAAACTTTTTTAAAAAAAAAGATAAACGAAAATTTTAAAAAAAAACAGAATTAGAAATAATAAAGAAAAAAACTGAAAAAATGGAAATAGATGTATTAATTAAATTTGAATTGATTGATGATAATTATTAATTAGCATAAATTTAGGAGATTCAAACTAATTAGGAATATTTGTTTTCCTTAATTCACTCTAATATGTTAAAATTAATTAAAAAGTCTTATTTTATCCATTTAAAAAAAAAAAAAATCAGATGTAATTGATGTTGGTGCAACATCTAATGATCTCTGTTTTAAATTGTAAGATTCGTTTATTCCAGTATTTATACAGATTGTATACAACTTCATACATCTTTAAAAATACTTAATCCACGCTTGTTAAGACAATATAATTTATAATTAGGTTGTAAATTATCCAGGATGAAAAAAATGTAAAACAAAAATGTAATTGAGGTTGTTACAAAATACAATTATCACTATTTTACATTGGCATAATCGTTTATACAAGATATTTATACATGTTGGATACCAACTTCATATATTTTTTATTTTTTATTTTTTGTGTTAGAATATGAATTTGGATGCCAAAGGTGTACATTTTGGATACCAATTATAAGTCAGTAGTTAGTTCATGAACTCTAAATTAGTAGTATGATTTCTTTCTAGTTAATAAGACATTGTAAAATCATAAACTCTAAATGTTGAATCCAATTTGTATGCATTTTGTATATAATTGTTATCCCGAGAATTATTATAGTCAATGTGTAATTTATCTTTAGAATGGTGTATCCATTTGGAATGCAATCTGTATATAACTAGTATCCTGCGATTACAATAGTCAATTTGTAATTAATTCATATGTAATTGGTATCTTTTTGAAACAAAACAGTGGATATTATATATATCAAATACTTAAAGTTGTAACAAACACAAAAATATCGTCCAAAAGTAAAAAAAAAAAACTTGTAATTCTTAAAAGTCTAAGGTGCAATCAACTATCTCAAACTTGATCTCTGTGGTCTTGGTGTGGGATAATTGATGGTATTCGGAGCATGTTCTTTTGCTATGCAGGGTCCATCAAATTTGCTAGCAACAGTGCCAGTTACTTCACTCTCACTGGTCGCGCCATCATCATTCTTTGTTTTTCCATAATGTCATATGATTGTGGCATACCTTTGACGATGGTACTTTACATCGATATCAACAGAACGCATATCAAAAACTCCATTACTGATGTATTCAGCAAATAGACACATGTACAAACCACAATCACTGGAAAAAATTTGAAAGAAAAATCATTTTATACCATTTTCATACCAATGTTAAAAATTTAAATACATTAATGAAGAAATTGAAAAAGAAACCTTCCTATTAGAAAAATCTCAATTTCATATCAATATTAGTCATAATTCATACAAAACAGAGTAATTTAACAATTCAAACCATTTGCATACCAATTTAACAACTCATACCATTTGGCTACCGATATCAAACCAATTTCATACCAATGTCAAAACACAATTCATACCATTTGCATACCAATATTATATCACATTTCATATAATATCCCAAAGCATATATTAAAGTCAGATTCATATAAATATTATTCACATTTCGTACAAGTTTCACCCAAACAAAAGTTTCGAAACAACAATAAGCATAATGTGATATTTTTAGCAAAAAAATCACTAATTTGAATAATGTGAAAATAAATTAAATATAATACTTACCCTAACAACTTTTTTTGCCTTTTTTGGATATTCGAATTTCTGATTCCTTCTTTTTTGTTGTTCTTCTTGTTGATGATTTTGAAGATTGAACAACTTCTACATTTGTTGTTTTTTTCCATTTTTCCTTTTTTATTTCACTAACAAAATCAGAAT
>NW_006239436.1:357997-361975 GCF_000226075.1 Solanum tuberosum
AACGTTGAAGATGGTGAGAGAGAAAAAGTTAGTTCTCTGTAAAAGAGAAACGTGGGGGTGGGGGTGTGGGATTTACGTGTGGGTAAAAGAGGAAGGTGGGGGTTGCTGTGTGAAATCTGGAAAAAAATCCCTAAAATAGTGTAAGAGATAATGACAATTGATTGTCTAATATTAATGTTATCCCTAAAATGGTGGAAGAGATAATGACAATTGATTCTCTAATATTAATGTTATTTCTCTTACTTATTAATTATAATGTAATTATAAAAATAATAACTAATTAATTAAATTAAATAAATTAAATTATAAATTAAAACTAATCTGTTAATATTTGTAATTAAACTGTTATAAGTAGTAATATAAAAAAAGTAACATCTAAAGGCTGTAATATTAAGCCTTAAATAGATATATGAGGTGATTTTTCCTTTTAAGTTTGTAAAATGGACAAATTTCCATGGCCTCTTTCTTTCTTTAAATTAATTGTTTGAGCTTCTAATTTAATAATTAGTATAATATATATTACGTAAAATTTTTATAAAAAGTAAGAAACTTGAAATAAAGTAACGACAATCTATTTTAAAGAAGACGACAATAAAGTGATAATAGTAATGTTGATAATAAAAAATATAATTCCAAAAATACTGAAATCATAATCATAATAAAAGTTAAATTAATAGTATCTAGTAAATAATTACGGTAACAATAGTAATAAATAGAAATAGTCGTGAAACACAAAATATTTGACTTGTTAATATTTTAGAAGCTCAATTGAATGAATTATAAGAAAGGAGAGACAAAATTGGGTGTCAACAACTAGGACTTAAAATCAGCTGATTTGAACTTTTATAGCTAAAGATATTGAAGAAGGAAATATTCTAACACCGTTGAATCGCGTCTGTCTTATTACGTACGAAGTTTCTCTATGTGAACGCAGAGAAGGGGTCCATGAATGCGGAAAGACACTCAGCTAGGTTTTTGTGAACATAGACGGGAGACCGCAATCATGGAAGGAAAATCACCCTACCCTTCACAATCGCGGGTAAGGCCCTGCGATGCGGAGACCAATTTCTTAGGCCTCCAAAAATGCAGCCTACCTACTACTCGTTAACGCGAAGGGAAATTTATGCCTGCACCAACTAATGCACATCCGTTGGTTTAGTTTTGACCAATGCAAAATTTCCCGATGAAGTGCTCAAGATTCGTTCGAAACCTCGCGCGTACAAACGAAATATATTATCCCACCAAATTAAGCAATTCAGACTCAACGGAGCCGTCGAAACTTTCAGTCAAGGCCATCTCGATGAAAGGTGGGTGCCACACTCGAGCTACATTTTAAGTTGAATTCCACAAAGGGGCTCAAGATTAGCCTGGAAGCCTCGGGATCCACAAGAAAGATTCTACTAAACCAAACTCGACATTTTAGACCTGATGAAACCGTCAGAGGTCGTCTTCCTGACTTTTGATTAAAGTTAACCGTTCAAGTTTCAAAAGCTCCAAAACACATAAACTTGCACATAATTCAAAACGAACGATCATATGACCGAACTATCAGTCCCAGCAAGTCATAAATGACTTAGGGTCGCTATAGAAATGCTCTAAATGACGAAAAGAAGGCAATAACACAGAAATGACCTGGAGGGTCATTACATTAATAAAGATGGTTCGATGAGGGATTTTCCTCTATTGCTTCTCCTTTCTCTAGACTGACTTAGAAGATGGTTAAATTTCAGTGGTTAGAAGCTCATCAAAAGAGATTTTAGGAGTTTAACATTCGACTTACTTTAGCCTCAGTTTTGAATTTACTAGAGGGTTTAGATGGGTTTGTGGTTTATTATGATGCTTCCAGGATTGGCCTTGGCTATGTGTTGATGCAACATGGTAAGGTCATAGCTTATGCTTCCAGACAACTTAAAGTTCATAAGAAAAGTTACCAAACTAATGACCTTGATTTGCTAGCAATGGTGTTTTCCTTGAAGATCTGGAGACATTATCTTTATGGTGTTAACGTGGATGTGTTTACATACCATAAGAGCCTTCAGTATGTGTTCAATCAGAAGGAATTGAATCTTTGCCAGAGGAGATGGCTCCAGTTGTTAAAAGACTATGACACAAGCATCTTATGCCATCCATGTAAAGTCAATGTCGTGACAGATGCTCTTAGCAAGTTGTCGATTATCAATGTCATTCATGTTGAGGATGAGGAGAAAGGATCTAATTTGCGAGGTTGAAAGGCTGGCTCGTTTAGGGATTCCTTTGGTGGACTTAACAAATGGAGGAGTTATTATTCAATATGGTTCAGAAGCAGCTCTTATGATGAATTTTAAAGCGAAGCCCTATGACGACCCAACCTTAGTTGAACTAAAAGTAGTCCTTAAAAAAGACCGTAAAGGTTTACTCACAAGGGGAAATGGTGTGCTTACTTACCAAAACCAGTTGTGTGTTCTAGATGTTGACATATTGAGGTAACAAATTTTAGTAGAAGCTTATAGTTCTCGATATTCTATTCACCAGGGTATTTATAATTTCACAAAGCACAATAATGTAAAGTATAATTTAAATTATGTCCTTAATTGTTTTCCTTAATAAGTGTGTTAATATGGAATAGAGGGAGTATTTTACTTGCAGATTACCCTCCTTCAGAACTCTACCATGCTCAGCAACCACTTCAAAACGTAATTCTGAAGTGAAACTAATGTGAAATCCGGAATTAGTAGTGACACTCTCAAGGAGTTCGACAATTAAAATGTAAATTTGATTATACTGTCCAATATCTCCAAGAAATCAATGAATAGTAAAGTAAATATTTGAAGGCTGCATGCTTTTTACCAACAAGAAAAAAGGAAATAAACTCAACCAAGAGCCTGATCCCCCTAATCCCCACGCCCAGAAGGGGTTGGAAAAATGAAGAAAAACAATGGACATGTATGACTTCCACTAATCCAAGAAATACACATGGACAAACGTACATATATTTGCCCTTTATTGGCTCCTTATTTGAAATTGGGTGAAAAGAACACCGGCCGACTAATCGTTGAGATATCCAAAACATTAGGGCATACTGTACACCTATTTACGGGCAAAAACCCAGCAGAACAAAGGGAGCAGAGTAGGAATTGAACATCTAACTGTCTTGGCACTCTTACAACCTTTTCTGATTAGGCTTTGCTGATTGGCATTCTTAGGACTGGTTTTTAACTACTCTAACATTGCTATAAAACCGTTTTAGGTCCTTGATAGCTCTTTCCTCAATCTGTATTGAACGTATAGATGAAGGTGTCTCAATTTCTGGTCTGAACCAGCGACTCGGACAACTAGATTCTGATGGTGAGCCTTGACCAGTCATCACAGAGAAGCCAGTAGTTGTTGTCTTTGGACTATGAGAGAGCGCCAATGGCTGCTTCCCCTACAGAAAAAGATTAGGCAGATATAATCTTGTGTAAGTAACAAAAGGCATGTATGGATTAGGGATTCTGAATTCAAGTGCAGTTATAAATTGACCAACATATTAAAACAGATAATTAGCTAGAAACCAGTTGCCAGTACATATTCCTCGGAAATCCTCAAATAGTTCACTTGAGCATTGGGTTCTAAACCTCAAATAAAGTGAAATTTGAAATAAGTTTCTAAGCAAAATACAAAAGAGAACATCGAGGAAATTACATGTAAAAGATGAAGTGGTTGAATGTATTTAAAGATGAAGATAGACAAATTATTTGGGACAAGGATTGTAGTAATCCTATTAGAAACACAAGCAATTTCCAGTTGCCTATTATCACAGATCAAGTAGTTACTCAGTTACTCTAGACTAAAGGGCCTTCTTTACCTGTATAGGTAAACAAACAGCATAATCGACCAGGCATGCAAGACAACTATAACTGGAATACAATGTAGATAAACAGATAGTACTATGCAACATGGATGTTCAGAAGTCCAAAATTTATTTCTGTAAACGCATGCACATCCTACCTTTGGCACGGC
>NW_006239437.1:0-19006 GCF_000226075.1 Solanum tuberosum
ATTTGTTATTAATAATTTTTACAATAAAGATTGTAGATCATATAATATTGTTTGTACTGAGAGCACTCGCATAAATCATATTAATTTTTTGTTGTTATCTTCTTTAAATGTGTAATTTTTTTAATAATTTATATTTTTAGTAAAATAACCGCGCATTGCGCGGGCACGTATACTAGTAAGTAGTTAAAAAATTGAATCTAAACACAAAATTTACAAAGCTTATCAAGTAGAAGATGATTTTGATGGTTAAACGAAGGTTTTGGGATTCAATAGACACTCAATGATTCATTACAATTCAACAAACTCTCAACCAATAATAGATAGGCTAGATCATCATAAATCAACCCTAATCTCCTTTCGGTCTCAAAGGGTTATATCCCGGTATCTCCTTTCGATCTCAATCATATCAACAACAAAGCAATCCAAGATGTTAATCTAAACATTTATTTCTAGCAAGTTTATCATTCAATAAAGTGGACCTAAATTATCTCCATTTGGTCTCAAATTTACGACTCAAAGCTAAAAATGATTATCAATCTACTTCTCCACTTCACGAATTCTCTTTCGAGCTACCCACAAACATCGGAAGCTAGATTCAAGTGTGCACTCTTGAATCATAAATTCAAACATGAAAACTAGATTAAACCCATTTCATGAGTTCAAGCATGGAAACAAGGAATTACAAAAGTAATAGAGCAATAAATCAAATACCCAAATAACTTTGTCTATTACAAAAGCCTCAATTTCATACACATAAATTACACCCAAAATTCTAGCAATTAAGAACAAGAAAATGAATAAGGGAAAATGAAATTTACTAAGATAGAATGCAATCTTCAAATCCACAATTGAAATGTGAGACAACTTGTCTTTAATGTCTCAACCCAAAATTAGGAACAATATGAAATCTACTCTAAGCTAAGAAGATGAGTTTTTCTCCCTACAATTTTTTTCTAGGTTCATGGATGTGTAATCATATTCCTTTCATGCCCCCTTGTGTGAATTTGAATCCAATGCCAGGGAAATGTAATTTTTTCCTTTGACCTACTGGGCGGGCTTCACAAAAGCAGACGGGAGCTTGCTTAAGCAAACATCACATAAGTGACACTCCCATCACTTAAGTGAACTCTACCAATTTTGGTCAGTTCGTAAAACTGAACCCCCGCGTGGTCACTTAAGTGACCTTTGACTGTGAGTTGAATGTTCGCGAACGTGAACTCTTCTCAGCAGGTGTGATATCTAGGGTTCAATTTCTGCCAATTTCAGCTCTTTTTCCACTTTTATGCATCATTTTCCCTCCCAACAACAAATACCTGAAATTAACACAATTCAAAGGGTAATAAGCCTATTTCTGTATTTGAGTGCCATAAAATCATAAGTAAAGAGCTTCAAATGAGTGTAAATCTACCACTTATAAAGGATAGACATGCATGACTATTTATTTGACATGTCATTACCATTGTGAACTTTGTGAGTGCTTGTCATAGACTTTATAATTGATGAATATGAAATATTCTATTAATGTCCTATTTAGGTTAAAGTGTTATCATACGTGTTGTGTTCTACATAAACTATGGAATGTTAGATTGGGTTGATGTTGTGTAGGTTGTAGTTGTGGAGGTTTGGTTGGAGTCTTGGGAGTACTTGTGTTCTATAGTGCCTTACTTAGAGTTAGTTTCTTGCTTGTTGAGTACTGTGTTGGTTGGTACACACTCCCTTGCTTCTACACTGTCACGACCCAGGGGTTCCCCCTAGATGTAACAAGACGTACAAGACCCCGAGAGGCCTCATACAAGTCCCTTAGCATATCATAACATAAGATAATAGAAATGGTGTAGAAATTTAAAACATTTTTCCATACAGTCAAGTCTTTTATAAAAGCAAGTGGAAATCTATTACACTTTGTCTCAAACCATCTAGTACATGAATGTCTTGGGACGCAACCCATACAAAAGTTCTAAACATAAATGAAAAGACAAAAGGACTTCTCTTCTTGCTCTACTATTAACCTAGCCACGGGGATGGAAGTCAATATCACAGGATCCTACATTTGGTAAGAATATAGGCAAAAGTATGAGTTAGTACAATCATGTACTAAATATGATGGCTAGCATAAATCATCAACATAAGCATATCATAGGCATTATTCAACATAAGACATATGCCATAATCATAAGAGATACATCATAAGTCATAAGCTATAAGCATAAGACATAACAACATAGTCATAGTCATAATCAATGCATCTAGATCAACATAACATAAGAGAAACACTTCATAAGTAACGTCAAGGCATGCTTGTGCAATGCATAGATAAGACCCCTTAAATCTCACCCATGCTAAGCAAACCACTTTAGGCCCTCATTCATAATCACCATCTTTTGATCTCATCCTTAGCTTATTTCTCATAGACAAGGGAATTCACCTCTAGTCATACATGTATTGGAAGGCCATTCAAGCTACAATCCAAACTAGTCATTCTTATATTTCATGATTCACATGATTCACATGATTCTTGCTTTACTTTCAAGACATGGGGACTCACCTCTGTATATCTATTATAAAGGATAATGGGTATTAACCTCTTGCCTTACTTGTATAGTCATAGGTATTCGCCTCCATAACCATTTTAGGGAATCATAGGTATTCACCTCCATGCCCCATCATTATATGATGTAGGTATTCACCTCCACATCATTTTACAAGGATCATAGGTATTCGCCTCCATGTCCAACATGATATGATATAGGTATTCACCTCCACATCATTTAATAAGGATCATATGTATTTGCCTCCATGATCAACAATAAATGCTAATGGGTAATCACCTCTTGCCTTACTTTAGGAGTTATATATTAAGGGTAGTCACCTCACACTCCTCATCACATGACATGGGTAATCACCTCATGTTTATCATATCTTGACATGGGTAATCACCTCATGTTTATTAACTTAGGAATATGGGAGATCACCTCACATCCCTCTCTTATGAAGGTCTTAGGTTTAATTCTTTAATAACTTAATTACTCATGAAAGGGTGTCCTTGGCCTACCGATTCAAGGTACATCATTGACTTAACTCTTTAGACCATGCGTGAGCAACTATCACCATCCATGATCTATTTATGATGGCTCTTGAGCCTTTGATTCAATTAGGTGAGAAAACCCTTTCAACCTAGAATCATTCTAGGTGAGAAAAACCTTTCACATCATGTTCATTATGTGTTCATGAGAATAGCCTTTCAATCAACACAAAAACAATATAATAATCATTGACACTTCACTCTCAAAGTGTTCTTAAAGCATTTACATAAACTTCATGAAACATGCATAATCTCATACTTTACCTCCTTGAGGTTCAAAACTTACTTTCAATTAACACATCTAGAATTCAAGCATTAGACATGGATACCATCACAACTCAAGTGATTCTATCACTTCATACAATCAAACATTCATAATGTAGATTAGGTGGGTAAAGTCCTTCCACAACAATTCTATCTATAGTTTTCCATTATCATTCAAGCTTCACTCTCAAAGCCTTAACACTCATAATTCAACACATTATCTTTAGTCTCAAAGCCCTAGGAATCATCATTCATAGCTACAAGCTTTACTCTCAAGAAATACCTCTCATAAGCACCTCATAGGCCTAAGTCTCAAGGCATTCTACTCACACGCTTCATTCTTGAAAAATCCTAATCATATATCATCATATAGGCTTAATCTCAAGCATTACCAATCATCATTCAACATGCATACTTTAATCTCCTTCAAATCATATCTATATGCCCTAATCTCAAGCAATCTACTATACATATCATCAATCTTAGAAGATTATAACTAAATCCTCAATTTTCTCTTTCAAGGCATAAAACCCACTTAATTCAATTTCATCTCTCTAGACATGGGTTAGGAATGTAAACATGTAATTTCATCTTGAAAACATGATATACTACTAATTCAATCATAAACAATCATTATCCACTCAATTGGATCAACATACAACAATACCCACAAAATTGGAAGAAACCCTAACTCAGATTGGGGAATTCTTCTCCTAAATTGGGGAAAACATGGGGCTCCATGGATGAAAGGATTCCATGTATGAATAAAACATCATACCTTGATTACAAAGCCTACCAATCTTGGAAGAATGGAGACTTGACTTGACCTAGTTTGAACCCTCTTCTTCTTCTTCAACTTTCTAGAGAGAGAAATATTTGAGAGGATGAACTTGGGGATTCTTTTGGGATTTTTGGAAATAATGACTTAATTGGTGAGTTTAAAGGGTTAAAATTGCTTATATAGATGTACTAGGACTATACAAAATGACCTCACCTTATTCCAACTTAAATTGGAATTTCCCATTTTGGCCCTCACTTGGCAGCCTACTGCCCAGGTTTCACGAGCCGTTGTCCTCACCACGTTCCATTGTCCTACTCGTGGTCCTTGGACCGGTATCTAGGCCACCTTGTCTTGGCCTCCAAGAAATGAAGGCATCACCACGAGTTTTCCCACGAGCCATGGTCTTCACCACTTGCCGTGAAGTGGCCCGTGAAGGTGAGCCAACATTGGGGCAGCCTTAGTGAGCTACTGCCTCACCACCACGGGTGGCACCATGAGGCGTGGTGGCCACCTCGAGCCATGAAGGCTCTCGTGGTCATGGGCAGTGCCTTGGCAAGCTTGGGGCAGCCTTGGCCCTTGCCCCTTTGCCTTGGCTCTTGCCCTCTAGTCTTGACTTGTTACCCTCATACTTAGTCCTAGATGTTCTACTAGACTACAAGGTGTTACATACACTTATGTGGGTTATGAGTCCAGATCATCGTTATTACTCATTCTTTTCTTTTATGTATGAGGCTTACTATGGACAGTTATGAGGTAGTTGTTTGTCATCTTGGCGGACACGTGTTACTATTTTATTATGTTCTTGTTCTGTTTTTAAAACAATGACATTCAGACTTTTACTTCTTTGAATCTAATTTAATACTTAGAGGCTTATACAAGTGACAAAAAGATTTTGGGGGTTATATTTGAGTTATTTATATTACCCGCACTTTTGAAACTATGTTAGTCTTTCATTTTGTTTTACTTCTACATTACCTTAATTTGTTAGGATTTAGGCTGACCTCTCTTGATGGGATAAGACAGGTGCCATCACGATTGATTTTTGGATCGTTACATATGCAAACTTCACTATAGGAAAAGACTTGTTTGAATAACCATAAAAACAATCATATACTCCCGAAACATGTCATTGAGAACCTGAATAGTCTGTTCGCACTTACCATCAGTCTAAGTATGAAAGACTATGCTATTATTCACCCGAGTACCCAACTCCTTCTGCATAACCACCAATAATGAGATGCAAATTATGTGCCTTGATTTGAAATAATAGAAATAGGCACTACATGAAATCAAACTATCTCTCGAATGAAGATCTTGGCTAACTTATCCAAATTATAAGTAGTATGAATAGGTATGAAATGTGAAGACTTGGTCAATTTATCCACGATGACTGATATAACATCAAAATAAATTTTAAGGCCCATGGAAATCCCACCACAAAGTCCATAGCAATTATTCCACTTCAACTCAGGTATGACCATCCTTTGAGTTGCACCTTCATGTCATTGGTGTTCATACTTCACTTGCTGAATATTCGAACACCGAGATACAAAATCTATTATGTCCTTTATATGAAACCATCAATAATATTGCTTCAAGTCACGATACATCTTAGTAGGCTCGGGGTGAATAGGTACCCCAAACTCAAGGCCTCCTCTATGATCAGTCTAGCAAACTCACTTATCCGAGAAACACAAATACCACCTTTTATCCTCAAAACTCTCTAACCATCCAAAATCGCCTCCTTGGATTTTCCTTATAACTTTTTGTCTGGAATCTTACACAAATTTCCATCATCAAATTATTCAGCCCGAATTTGCTCCAATAAGGATGACCTTGCCTCTATGCAGGTCAAATTTTTACCAGATTCCAAATTATCAAGTCTCACAAAGCTATTAGCTAAGGACTGGACATCCTATAACGACCTGATCTCGTCGTTATGGACAAGCCAATAGGGAAAGAATTGGGGCAAGAAAACTTTGGACTAGTAACTTGGAAATTCCTAGCCTAGTACAGATTTGGATGATATCTAAGTCAGTGGGGTCTAGGGAAATATGGTATTGAATCATGAGTAGATAGCTACGACGCTAAGGAACCCGTACGACTTTATGGAATCAAATTTGGACGAGTAGAACTCCTGAAATTGACCTTAGAGTGAATGGGTAGTTTCTGATTGTCATGAGTTGAAGGTGTGTTGTGAAATGGAGGTTTGAGACTCTAATTCTGACATTCTATCTCCATGCAAGCCGCCAGGGCGGGGCCGCTGTGACGAGGTCCGCTGTAGCAGGCCAGTCGCGACTTAAGTCGGGATTAAACCCCAAAAATGTTATTTTTCTGTAAGTTTCGTTCTTGAGAGCTAAGAGACAACCCCAGATGATTTCTTGACAGTTTTCCACCTCTTCTAGCACTAAAGGTAAGGATTTTACTCCCCTAATCCGTCTTTCGATCAGTAGAACTTAGATTCTTGGGAATTATTATTGGAGAAAGGTTTTGATCTAAATTTAATGGTGGAAAAATCCCTATATTAGGTATGAGGAGCATGGGTTTGGTCTTGGGTTATTGGATTTGTTATAATCCGGGTAAGTTAGACCTTAATTATTGATCCTTGCGCATTATTACTTGGTTGTAAACCTAGAACAAGCGAAAAGAATATGAAAATGGAACATTCAAGTGCCTTAGGGGATTCAATCTTGGTTTCGAGTTAGGTGATGGTTTGATTTCATGTTTTACGTGATGTCTGTTGGCAATTGCTTCATTGTGATGATTGTATGTATGTGAATGAAGCATGTTGATCAAACCTAATGAAATGAGTATGAATGAATAATGTATACCATGATTCAACACTTGATTGTATGATTATGAGTATGTACACTTGAGTGTGATTGTGATTGTAGTTGTGTTGAATGGATCGGGTGTCACATTCTGACATACTAACTTGGATCGGCTGCCGCGTTCCAGTGCATGTATGGGATCAGATGTCACGTCCGGCACACTAATTGGGATCGGGTGTCACGTCTGACACACTAATAGATTGGATATGGGTTCTATGAGAGGACCATTAATTTGTTATATCTACTTGTTATTGAGAATGTGGAATTGTGTATTTCTCCTGAAATGATAATCGATGTGTATATATATTATGTACATGTATGTGTTTACTTTGTTGTGATTTCTGGTATTTGTTGTGCTTACTGAAATAGCCGTGTGATCCTTCCAGTACATTGTGGTTGGGTACTGATACTACACTTGCTCATTTTTTGTTGAGTACAGGGCATTTTTAGGCGGCTATTGATAGACCTCAACTAGGAGATCAGTGATTGTGACCGAATTCAAGGGTGAGCCAGTTCTTCTAGGTTGCCATGAGTTCTTCTTTTGTTTAATCCACTCTCCTAGACCTAGACTAGTTTGTAGATGATTGTTCTGTTATGTTTTAGTTTTGGGGTTGTACCCCTATTCCTTAGACTTGTGGATGGTTAGAGTTTTGGTACATTGACTTTTAGTTTCTAGGGGTTGTTTCTGCAATGTTTTGATAGTCATTGTTAAATTCCCGGAGTTTATGGGAACTCCTTATTTCGTTTCTGCATTTAAACCTGCTTCTGTATCTTTAAATTCATAGCTTTTGGTAAATTGTTTAGTTTGGGTTGTAGTAATGGTTCTCCCACTAGAGCATTAATGTGGGTGTCAATCACGACGGTCTGGGTCGTGACACAGTTGGTATCAGAGCAATAGGTTTATTGATCTCGGTGTACCAAAACGAGTGTAGTAGAGTCTTATGGAATGGTATGGAGACGTCTGTACTTTTCTTCGAGAGGCTATAGGACTTTAGGAAATCTCTTTGTTTTCCCTTTTCTCCTTTCGTGCTATAACTTGATTCCAGTTGGTATCTAGTGATCCAAATTGGTATCTAATCTCCTTCACTCTTCTGTCTGTAGATGGTTAACACTAGATTCAATGGCATCAGGCCCGTAGATCCCGTCAATGATCCCACTGAGGAGTCCACAACAAGAGGTTGTGGTCGAGGAAGGGATAAATGAAGAGCAAGGCGTAGAGTTTGAGGAAGGGTAGAACTGCTAAGGGTGGAGCTCCAATTAAGAATGCTCCCTGAAATGAGGTTCCTCCTGCATATCATGAAGAGATAGATGAGAATGTGTAGGTTGAGAATGAGGAGTATGTTAGACAAGAGGAAGAGGTGCAGGCTGAGACTACATGTATTCCTCCCTTGGACCCAGTGTTATCTCAATAGATTATGTCTTTATTGAAAGGGTTGGTTGGTCCTGGAGTTCTTCCCACAGTTCAAGCAACCCAAACTCTCGCCAACCCCCCTATTGTTGTCACCGTTCCCAAGGTAGGTGGAACCGCAGACACTAATGCCTTTTTCCATCCCCTATTGGGCCCGGTGATGATTGGTAATGAGCATGAAATATTGACTAAGTTTTTGAAATTGAAGCCGCCTGTGTTCCATGGTTCTGACAGTGAGGAAGCCTATGAATTTATCTTGGATTGTTATGAGAGGCTTCATAAATTAGGAATTTTCCATCAGCATGGAGTAGAGTTTGTGACTTTTCAGTTTTAGGGTGAGGCTAAGCAATGGTGGAGAGCTTATGTGAAATGTTGATCATCAGCTTTACCCCCACTCACTTGGACACAGTTTCATACCCTATTTTTGGATAAGTATGTGCCTCGGACTTTGAGAGATCGTAAGAAGGATGAGTTCATGGCTTCGGAGTAGGGTGGTATGACTGTTGTTGCTGATGAGGCTAAGTTCCATGCTTTGTCTAGATATGCTACACAGTTGGTAACTACAGAGGAAGAGAGGATTCGTCTATTTGTCAAAGGATTGAACCCCGAACTTCAGGTATTGTCTGTTCACATGACTTCTACAGGAAAAAACTTTAATGAGGTGACCAACTTTGTGAAGAAAGTAGAGGGAATTAGACGTGATGGGCAGGCTAAGGTTTTGGCTAAGAAAGCTAAGAGCACAGGTAACCTTCAGGGTTCTTACTCCAGAGGTTCAGGTAGGCCGACACATGCAGCCCGGCCAATTCAATCTGCCATGCCCGCTTTTACAGGTAGTTACTCGGGAACTCCACAACATAATTTTATTCAGGATAGAAAGGAAGATGTGTCTTCGGTTAGAGGCCGACCGCCGTTTGATCATACTTGCTATAGTTGTGGGGAACCTGGGCACATGAGGAGAGATTGTCCCCAACCGCGTATGTTAGATTCCGCACAACAGCAGGCTAGAGCAGTGGTACATATGGGCAACGGTAATAATGGTAAAGGACGTCCACAAGGTGGGCAAGGAGGAAATCAGCAAGGTCGTGGAGGTCGGGGTAATGCTAATGCAGGCAGAGGAGCGGCGTAACTAGGCAAAGAGGTTGTCCGGCAAGATGACAGGACTCAGTTTTATGCCTTTCCGGGCAAGATCGAGGTAGAGACATCTGATGCAGTGATCACAAGTACTATTATTGTGTGTGACCGGATGGCTAATGTGTTGTTTGATCTAGGTTCTACTTTTTCATACGTGTCAGTTCAGTTTTCCTTAGGATTTGATGCAGTTTGTGATGTACTTGATGCCCCCATCCATGTTTCTACCCAGTTGGAGAGTGTGTCATAGTCACCCATGTTTATTGTGCGTGTTATGTATGTTTATGGGTTTCCAAACTTGGGATGATTTGGTTATTTTGGATATGACTGACTTTGATATAATCTTAGGCATGACTTGGTTGTCCCCCTATTATGTTGTGTTACATTGTAACACTAAGTCTGTGACTCTAGAGATTCCAAGTAGAAAAAAGTTAGAGTGGGAAGGGGTGTACAAGCCTAAGCTAGCTAAGATCATATCCACCATTCAGGCTAGGAAACTGGTGGGGCAGGGTTATTTAGCATATTTGGCTCTTATTCGGGATGTCGAGGTTGAGTCTATTCCTGTGGTGTCAGAATTTAGAAAAGTGTTTCCTACCGATTTTCCTGGTATGCCTCCGGATAGAGATATAGATTTCTGCATTGATTTGGAACCTAATACCCACCCCATTTCCATTCCTTTTTATCGCATGGCTTTGGCAGAGTTAAGAGAGCTTAAGGCTCAAATTTAGGAGCTTCTTAATAAAGGTTTCATTCGTCCTAGTGCTTCCCTGTGGGGTGCCCCAGTCTTATTTGTTAAGAAAAAGGATGGTAGTATGAGGATGTGCATAGACTATCGATAATTGAATAAGGTCACCATTCAGATTAAGTATCCACTACCTCAAATAGATGATTTGTTTGACCAGTTGCGGGGTGCATCAGTTTTCTCTAAGATTGATTTAAGGTCTGGTTACCACCAGTTAAAAATTAGGCCTGAGGATATACCAAAAATGACATTTAGGACCCGCTATGGGCACTATGAATTTCTAGTGGTGTCGTTTGGGTTGATAAATGCACCTGCAACTTTCATGAGTTTAATGAATGGTGTGTTCAAACTATTTTTGGATTCGTTTGTTATTGTTTTCATTGACGACATTTTGGTTTATTCGAAAAGTAAGGAAGAACATGCCGACCATCTACGTATTGTTCTGGGTGTTCTTGGGAGACAAAAGTTGTATGCTAAATTCTGTAAGTGTGAGTTCTGGTTGACTTCAGTTGCCTTTTTGGGGCATGTAGTTTCAAAGGAAGTGGTAATGGTCGATCCCCAAAATATTGAAGCAGTTAAGAATTGGGTTCAGTCTAGCTCTGTGACTGAAGTTAGGAGTTTTATGGGGCTCCTAGCTACTATCGTAGTTTCGTGAAGAATTTTGCTTCTATCGACACGCAGTTGACAAGGTTGACCAAAAAGGAAGTACCTTTCGAATGGATAGAAAAATATCAAGAGAGCTTTCAAAAACTCAAGACCTTTCTAACCACAACACCTATTTTGGCATTACTGGTGGAAGGCAAATATTTTTTTGTTTATTGTGATGCTTCTCATTCGGGTTTGGGTGTTGTGTTGATGCTGGATAAGAATGTCATAGTTTATGCATCGCGGCAGTTGAAGGTGCATGAGAGGAACTACCCGGCACATGATTTGGAGTCGGCAGCTGTAGTGTTTGCTCTCAAGATCTGGCGGCATTATCTTTATGGTGTCAAGTGTGACGTATTTACTGACCACCGTAGCCTACAACATGTATTTACTCAAAATGATCTAAATCTGAGACAGAGAAGGTGGATGGAGTTACTCAAGGATTATGATGTGTCCATCCAGTATCATCCGGGTAAGGCTAACGTAGTAGCAGACGCATTAAGCTGAAAGGCGGTGAGTATAGGTAGTCTAGCTTACTTGAGTGTATCCAAGCGACCTTTGGCTAAGGAAATTCAAACCTTGGAATCGAAGTTCATGCAGTTGGGCATCTCACATAAAGGTGGAGTGTTAGCTAGCATTGAGGTGAGCGCCACATTCATTGACGAGATCAAGGCCAAACAGTTTGAGGATCGTATTTACTGACCACCGTAGCCTACAACATGTATTTACTCAAAATGATCTAAATCTGAGACAGAGAAGGTGGATGGAGTTACTCAAGGATTATGATGTGTCCATCCAGTATCATCCGGGTAAGGCTAACGTAGTAGCAGACGCATTAAGCTGAAAGGCGGTGAGTATAGGTAGTCTAGCTTACTTGAGTGTATCCAAGCGACCTTTGGCTAAGGAAATTCAAACCTTGGAATCGAAGTTCATGCAGTTGGGCATCTCACATAAAGGTGGAGTGTTAGCTAGCATTGAGGTGAGCGCCACATTCATTGACGAGATCAAGGCCAAACAGTTTGAGGATGAGAATTTGACTGAGCTTAGAAAGAAGACAGTGTCTGGTAAGGCACAAGATATGGTTCTTCATGTGGGATGTGTGCTTAGTTTTAAGGGGAGAATTTGTGTTCACCGAGTGGATGACTTGATTAAGAAATTGTTGACAGAGTCTCATGGTTCGCGATATTCTATTCATCTGGATGTGACCAAGATGTACGGAGATTTGAAGCAACTTTATTGGTGGCCTGGCATGAAGAAATACATAGCTGAGTTTGTGGCCAAGTGCCAAAACTATCAGTAGGTAAAGTATGAGCATCAAAGTCCTGTATATTTGCTTCAGAGAATGCCAATTCCGGAATGGAAGTGGGAAAGGATAGCTATGCATTTTGTGGTTGGTCTACCCAAGACTTTGGGGAAGTTTGATTCTATTTGGGTAGTGATTGACAGATTTACTAAGTCAGCCCATTTTATTCCGGTCATAATAGATTATAATGCTCAGCAGTTGACTAACGTTTATGTGAAAGAGATAGTGAGGATGAACAGGGTGCCCCTTTCTATCATCTTAGACTATGGTACGCAGTTCACATCTAAGTTTTGGAGGAAATTGCATGATGAGTTGGGCACTTAACTCACTTTTAGTACAACTTTTCATCCGCAAACGAACGGGCAGTCAGAGAGGACTATTCAAGTGTTAGAGAACATGTTGAGGGCATGTGTGATTGACTTTGGAGGACATTGGGATAAGTTCCTACCTTTGTGTGAGTTCTCCTATAATAACAGTTAGCGCTTCAGCATTGATATGGCACAGTTTGAGGCACTTTATGGGAGAGGATATAGATCACCCATAGGATGGCTTGAGGCTGGAGATGTGAAACCTTTGGGGTTGACTTGGTGAAGGATGCTCAGGATAAGGTAAGAGGCATCCAAGCTAAGCTTCTAGCAGCCCAGTGTCGACAAAAAAATTATGCGGATCATAAGGTAAGGGACATGGAATTTTGGGCTGGTGAACAAGTTCTTCTGAAGGTATCACCCATAAAGGGGGTGATGAGATTCGGTAAGAAGGGCAAGTTTATTCCTTGATATATTGGTCCATTTGAGATTCTTGATTGTGTAGGGCCAGTGGCTTATAGATTGTCTTTACCACCTAGCTTATATAGAGTTCATCCAGTGTTTCATGTGTCCATGTTGAAGAAGCATCATGGGGACAGAGATTACATCATAAAATGGGACTCAATTTTATTAGACAAAGACCTTCAGTATGAGGAGGAACTGATTGTAATTCTTGATCGTAATATTCGAAAGCTGAGGACCAAAGAGATTAAGTTTGTGAAGGTTCAATGGAAGCATCATCCGATTGAGGAAGCTATTTGGGAACAGATAAGGACATGCGAGACAAATATCCCCAGTTGTTCGACGATTCAGGTAATACTCTACTCTTACTTTGGCTAGTTTTTCCTAGTTTATCACTCGGGGACGAGTGATGGGTAAATTGGTATCTATTGTAACGTTCTGTTCCCGTCGTTATGGAAAAGCCAATAGAGAAAGAATTGGGGCTAGAAATTTTTTGAGTAGTAACTTGGAAATTCCTAGCCTAGTCCAGATTTGGATGAAATTTGAATCAGTGAAGTCTAGGGAAATACGATATTGAATGAGAGATATAATTTTGAATTTTATGACATGACTAGATAGCTAAGACTCTAAGGAATCAGTACGACTTTACAGAATTAAATTCGGGCGAGTAGAACTCCCGAAACTGACCTTAGCGTGAACGAGTAGTTTTTGATTGTCATTAGTTGAAAATGTGTTGTGAAATGGGGGTTTGAGACTTTAATTCAGACATTCTCTCTCCGCGAAAGCCGCCAGGGCAGGATTTATTCCTCCAAGGAGGGGCCGCTATGGCAGGACGAGGTCCGCTTTAGAGGGCCAGTCACGACATAAGTCGGGATTAATCTAAAAATGTTATTTATCTGCAGGTTTCGCTCTTGAGAGCTAAGAGACGACCCCATGCAATTTCTTGACAGTTTTCCACCTCTTCTAGCACTAAAGGTAAGGATTTTACTCCCCTAATCCGTCTTTCGATCCGTAGAACTTAGATTCTTGGGTAATTATTATTAGGGGAATGTTTTGATCTGAATTTAATGGTGGAAAAAGCCCTAGATTATGTATGGGGATCATGGGTTTGGTCTTGGATTATTGGGTTTGTTATAATGTGGGTAAGCTAGACCTTAATTATTGACCTTTGTGTATTATTACTTGGTTGTAAACCTAGAACAAGCGGAAAGAATCCGAAAAAGGAAGATTCAAGTGCCTTAGGAGATTCAAGTTTGGTTTCGATGTAGGTGATGGTTTGATTTCATGTTTTGCGTGATGTATGTTGGTAATTGCTTCATTGTGATGCATGTATGTATATGAATGAAGCCTATTGATCAAACCTAATGAAATGAGTATGAATGAACAATGTATGCTCTGATTCAACACTTGATTGTATGATTATGAGTATGTACACTTGAGTGTGATTGTGATTATAATTGTGTTGAATGGATCAGGTGTCACGTTTCGACACACTAACTTAGATCGGGTGCCACGTTCTGGCGCATGTATAGGATCGGGAGCCACATCTGGCACACTAACATATTGGGTATGGGTTCTATGAGAGGACCATTGATTTGTTATATCTACTTGTTATTGAGAATGTGGAATCGTGCATTGCTCCTGAAATGATAATCGATGTGTATATATATTTTGTACATGTATGTGTTTACTTTGTTGTGATTTTTGGTATATGTTTTGTTTACTGGAATAGCGGCGTGATCCTACCAGTACACTATGGTTCTGGACTGATACTGCACTTGCTCGTTCTTTGTCGAGTACAAGGCATCTTCAGGCGGCTATTGATAGACCTCAACTAAGATATCAATGATCGCGACCGAATTCAAGGATGAGCCAATTCTTCCAGGCTGCCATGAGTTCTCCTTTTGTTTAGTCCACTCTCCCGGACTTAGACTAGTTTGTAGATGATTGTTTTGTTATGTCTTAGTTTCGGGGTTGTATCCCTATTCCTTAGACTTGTGGATGGTTAGAGTTTTGGTACATTGACTTTCAGTTTCTAGGGGTTGTTTCTGCAATGTTTTGATAGTTGTTAAATTCATGGAGTTCATGAGAACTCCTTATTTCATTTTTGCATTTAAACCTGCTTCCATATCTTTAAATGCATAACTTTTGGTAAATTGTGTAGTGTGGGTGCCAATCATGACGGTCTGGGTCGTGACACATCTATATCCAAATGACGTACTCTATTCCACATTTAACAAAGCTAGACTACCCATACTCACCATCTTTCGACTCAAGTCATCTGCTACCACATTTACCTTGCTCAGATGCTAAAGGATATTTATGTAGTAGTCCTTGAGCAACTCAAACCATTTTCGCTGCCTCAAATTGAGATCTTTCTGATTGAATATATAATAAAGACTACGATGATACATGAAAACCTCACAACACGCACCATAAATATAGTGCCTCTCAGTCTTCAGTTGTAGTTGACTTTAAGCGCACCTGAACTACCCATAGTCGTCTATTTACGGGCAATGCGAACACTACAACCACATCTCCAAATCAGGAGTAAGATAGTTTTTCTCATGAACCTTCAGCTGCCTCAAAGCGTAATATATCACTTTCCCTTTATGCATCAATATACAACATAGACCGATTCGATAAGAATCACAATATATAGTAAAACCCTCTCCCTCCACGAATAGAGTAAAAATCGGAGCGCTAGTCAATAAAGTTTTGAACTTTAGGAAACTTGTCTCACACTCATAAGAACACTACTGAAAAACTACTTCCTTCTAGGTCAATCTAGTAAATGGAGATGCAAGGGATGAGTTACCCTTAACAAATCGTCGATAATAACCTATAAGGCCTAAGAAACTCCGAATCTCGATAACTGAAGAACGTCTGACTAAATATCGAACGGTCTCCATCTTGTCAGGATATACCATAATACCTTTCTTAGACAATATACGTCCCAAAATTTACACCAGAACTAAGCTAAAACTCATACTTTGAAAACTTTTCATAGAGCTTATTTTTATTTAGATTTCCAAGCACAATCCTCCAATGATACTCGTGCTCCTCCCTACTACAAGAGTATACCAATATATCATCGATGAAGATAGTAACAACGAAATCCAGGTATGATAGAAATTCCTCATGAAGATACACTTGATCTAATAAATTTCTTACTAAATTTTTTGTTATTGTTCTTTCAATTTAACTGGAGCATTTTAATAAGAAATGATAGAATTAGGCTGAGTGCCTGAGTCCAATTCAGTACAAAATTCGATATCATGATCATATGGAACACCCCCAAAAACTCTTTCTCTATTGGAACTAAATCTAAAGGAGATGTATTAGTAGTAGTATCATGAATATAAATCAAATAGGTGAGACATCTCTTTTCTTAACCATGCGTTGATATTTCATAAATAAAAATACCTTTCTCTTATAGGTATCCAGAGTGTCCTTCCACTTCAATTTAGGAATATTTAACATATGTGAGGTTATTGTCTTGGCCTAATAGTCTGAAATTGCATGATATGAAGAATTTCAATCCAAATCCAACATGATGTTGAAGTCTACCATATTTAGAGTAATTAAGTATATCCTCATGTCATGTACTACCAAGTAAAAAATAACTGATCAATGTAATTGATCCACGACTAAGAACCATCTACATATGTAGAAATATATACAAACATAGAAGAAGAATCACAAAGCATATTCAAATTCGAAATAATGTACGCAATTTACATAAAATGAAGTATATTCACATTCAAAATAAAATTGTAGTTGATCGAGAGCATGTTGAACAATATCTTGGACAATATTGGTTACTCCTATATAGTAAGTTATTTGTTGAGTAATCTTTCCAACCATTTCTGCATTGGTCTATCATTTGCAGAGCAATTCATAACTATTATACACATGTCTCTATGAATGTCTTATATAGCTTCATACAAATATTACTGTCAAAATCCTTTAAATAATGAATCCTTCTTCCCTCTTAGTAAATTAATATTGTTTATCCTCAATTAAATATCTTAAAGGCTCCTCACAATATGAATTTATCAATATCTACCATTAACTTGGCATTTTAAATGGCATTGCTTATTGATTCCCAATTTAGCCTCTTTATAATATCTGGAGTAGACCTAGCCCACCTTATGTTCCCCGTCAAATGAATACCAATGTGGCCATCATGCCATCAAATTTGAACTATTCAAAATATCTTCATTATACCTCAACTCCAAAGGATAGACAGAAATCCTTCACACAAATCTTAAAAAAAGTCTTATCATCTCACACTTTATCACAATTGATCACATTTAATGTCTTTGTTCTTCCTCAACTTATCTTCATAGCCTTATCATAATCACTATCCTCCCATCTGATCAATTGATTCCAATAATACACTTGTATTCAAGACATCAACATTGTGCCATTCTATTACTGAATTGTTGACTTATCATTGATAAACACGTGTAAGAAAATAATTATAATAAATTTGAATGAAGTTGAAGTATTCTTGTCTAAATCTCACCTCAAGAAAACTATCCTTATTATTCTCAATCTTCTCAATTTCATCCCTTAAAATTGCAATGCTTATTAACATATTATTTTGCTAACCACACAACATTCACACTATTACACGCAACATCATCCCCAACCATTAGTGAGAGTGGAACACATAAATTCTAAACTTAAGCCAAATTATATACGCACAATAAGGAATGAAAGAATAGGAACTTGCTGGCTATTGAAACTATCATAATTTTTTTAACGGGAACTGAGTTGACTTGCTAGGGGTAGGGCTGAGGATCCAGCATCCCAACCTGAATTAGAGGGGAGCTCCAATTCGAAGCGTGGGCTACTAATACTAAGGAATGAATCTTTCCATATCGGGGAGAGTCTGAAATAGTGTTTTGAAATTCATCAATATCGAAGTACAATTTTTTTAGGTACTCTAACAGATTGAGTTTTTTCCGTGGCATATTAAGAGCCATACAATCTCCCCCAATAAAAAATCCCCTAACATTATGAAAGTATCCTAAAGTCTTATAGCCTCTCGAAGATAAGTAATGAACGTTTCCACATCTATCTCCAAGACTCTACTAGACTCAATTCTTATACTCGTGAGATGATGAACCTATAACTCTGATATCAAATCGTCACGATCTAAAAATACAAGTCATGATAAAGCCTATCTTCCCAACCGATAGGTAAGCTGATGAGTCCATGATTTGGACTCATTTAGGCTTTCTTTCAATAGATTTAGTGTCCTCAAATGCATATTTTTTGCCAATAACTGATGTAAATCCTTGATTTTTCAGGTATTTGGATTGAGGAACAAAACATGGACACTAAATGAGCAAAAAAGGAATAAGGCAGCTGAAAGAACGAAGAAAAGAAGGTCTGTTGATCGCCTAACCCATTGGGTGAGTCGCCGAAAGGCCATGATCTCGCCTAAAGTTTCGGTGTGCAAAGCCCTGAAGGAGAAAATCAAGTCGATGATAGAAAAGAGCAGTCGGCGTGTCGCCGAATGGTTTCGCGATGCAGTGCTAGATCACCCAAAGTTACAGAACTTGAATATGTTGAAGGCCAAAGCAAAACAATGATGGAACTAACCAAAAAGTGGATCGACGATCCCAACTTATTGCGCCAAATGGTCCTTCGCAGCACAATTTTTGGCGACTATAAATACATTTTCAAACTTTATGTTTAGTATCAAATTTTATTCTGAGCATTCATTAGAGTAATTTTTGAGTTAGAACAGAGAGTATTGAGACAATATTTTCTAGCTTTGAAGATTTGAAGTTTTTCATTTTTGAGAAATTGGAAGTGGATCTTTGAGATTCTTCAACATTGACCTTTGTAAAGACGAGATTAATCTTACCCAGTTGATGGAAACACAATTTGGTAACGATTTCTATCTACTTATGATGTCTAGCTAAAACTTCATTTCTTGGGGTGTGATTATGTGATTATGGATTGATTTAGCTATTAGGTATCATTAATTGATAGTTTAAATGTTGTTTAAAAGTGATTTCAATTAGTAATTGTGGTT